>NC_027753.1:25309095-25310081 GCF_000695525.1 Brassica oleracea var. oleracea | reverse complement strand
AATATAAAAATATAATTTAAAAATAATTAAAATTATTTAATTTATTAAGAAAATTAAAATTCTAAAAAAAAATCAATACCAAAATATTTTATATATAAATAAGTTTTGAATTTATAATACAAGAACCGAAAAAAAGAACTAAGAGGCGTTCATCGCCCGGTAGAATTCATCACTCGTCCTCTCTACATCCGACTCGGCATGTGGGTGGGATGATGACTCGCCTAGAATGGGATTTTGTCGTCGCAAGTTCCTCAACAAGGACTCCCATTCCGGATTAACAAATTCTATAAATCTACCTAAATTCTCTACATTAACCACCTAATCAACACTAATCAGTAAACCAAACTAAATTCTGTATACTAACCACCTAATCTACCCTAAACGAAACAAATTAGAGAGGAAATAGAGAGAGAAAGTACCATAGCTACTAAAGGGAGAGGAAGTGGAGAGGAAACGGGAGGCGAAACTAGCGTGTATATATAAGAAATTAGTAGTCGTCGTAATTTCCTCGTAAACTTACGTGGAATGAGCGAGGCTCGTGTTTCGTTTCCTCGTAACTTCCTCGTAAATTTACGAGAAATTACAAAGGCCCGCGTTTTGTTTCCTCGTAAAGCCCACGTTAAATTACGAGGAAATAGCAAGACCCGTGTTTTTATTTTACGAGGAAATAGCAAGGCCCGCGTTTTCCGGTTACGAGGTCTTTACGATGATTTCTGCTTACGTGGAATTAACGAGTCTCGCATTCTTTATTTTTTAATTTTGTCGTTATTTCCTCGTTATTTTACGAGGAAATTACATGGATTACGTTTAAATCCCTAAAATCTGAAACCCCAAACCCCATCTTCATTGTCTTCTACTTCATATATTCCAAACCCCAAACCCATCTTCCCTTTAACCTCAATCTATTCCTTCCATTCCAAATCCCGAATTCTAAAACCACAATTCCTTAACTTATAATCTCAATCTCTTATTTCTAATACAAACTC
>NC_027753.1:25303730-25308068 GCF_000695525.1 Brassica oleracea var. oleracea | reverse complement strand
TTCGTCTGTGGCATCGTCGGTAAGATCTTTGTACTCATGATTATGCGGATCAATGAGAAGGATGTCATCAATTTCTTGTTCAGGTTCTTCGACTTCATTTATCTGTTCTTCTTGCAATGGTGGTTCTTTTCCACTGATGATTCGTCTTCGAGGTGTAACTTTGATCACGGCTAACCAATTTATTCCCGATTCTCTCATCCGAGGGTATGGAAGGAAGCTAACTTGGTCTGCTTGTGAAGCTAAGATGAAAGGCTCGAATTTGTTGTACCTGCAAAAATAACGAAAACGTAGAAATTAATTTATTTTGCTCATGTATGGTGGATTCAAAATTTTCTTGCTAAGTAGTCATAAAATATTTCCTCGTAAAGTACACGCTACATTTACGTCGAGTTTACGAGAAAAGTGTATTTCCTCGTAAAAGCCACGTGACATTACATCGACTTTACGACGAAATGATTTCGTCGTTATTTTACGAGGAAATGACGTTGATTTTATATTTCCTCGTAAGTTGCTCGTAAAATCAACGTAAATTTACGAAAATTAATTTTCCTCGTTAAGTTTCCTCGTTAAACTTGTGTTTTCTTGTAGTGAACTACCAGTATTATATATAAGCTTCTCACGTTTTGTTCCTAATTAATTACGTGTATGAAATCGGAGCGGTTTAATTTGGATTGTTGTAGGAAAAGTTTGAATAGCTAAATTTAGCACTGTTGGCAGTACTATGAGACCTACTCTTTAATGACTACGCAATTTTGGGTTAGAAGACCCGTATATCCCTCTAGGGTAGTTAAGGTCTCAATAATATCAAATTAACTTTTCTTATCACTTTTTGTGGGAAACGAATTCATGATTTCTACTAGATGATCTAAAAGTTTTAACCACTATGCCAACTGGTTGGGATGTACACAGAAAATCGAAAACCGGAACTTACCCCTCTGGTAAGGATCAGAAGGGAGGATAGGGTTCTTGTGGGATCTTCTATATGTTTCGATTTTCTTCGTGATGCTAAGTTTACTTCCATATGATAATTTTCATGAAATTTTATTTACGGTGACTAGTCTAAACTTTTTTCCATTTTCGTGCGTGTGAATTTTACTTTTGTCTTCAAAGAGAATATACGGGTGGAAATATGTCTTCTAAAAAAATTATATACAAGTAAAAGAAAAAAGTAATGTGATATACTTTATAAAATTGATACAATATACAAACCAAAATACTTAGCTTCATAAAATACTATTTTAAGAAAAAAATACATTATTTAGTAACCTCCCAAAGTAAAATATTGGTCGGTGAGAATATTATTTCTCACTAAGGTAATGTCTTTAGAGCATCTTTAAAAGCAACTTCAAATTTAATTTAAAAGTTTTGTATTTTACATTATAATTCTTGTTATTATTAGAGGTTAGTAAAAATTATAAAACTGTTTTATAACAACAGAATCCTAATAAAAATATTATAAACAATATTAATTGAAAAAATATTATATTATAATATAAAATACATAAAAGTAGTTAAAACAAAAACTAAATCATAAAATTTAAATAAAATACAAGATTATTCATTAAATTTATTTCCATAATGCTCTCAGATATGATAAATCAATGCATTTCAAAGTATCCCATATATATTAAAAGAGAAGCATTACAACATATTTTTGTAGCCACATGTCATCACCGCAATCATTTTTAGAATCCTTAGAAAAATGTGTTGGTCCATATAAATATATAATAACATTTAATAAATATTATATATATGTATATTAATATTTTTTAAAAAATTAATTACATACCATATAAAATACATAAGTATTTTAATTTCGAATTTGCCTTGAATTTTTTTGATAAACATTTTGAACAATTATTGACAACTTAATATTTAGATTTTAAACTTTGCATTGAATGCTTTTAAAATTATAAATTATTAAAACTATTAAACATCCCACAAATTTTTTATTGTTATCATTGATTAAAAAAATTTGTTATAAAGAAATACAAACGATCAAAAATAATATGAGTATAAAATATTTTTTAACAAATGTCAATATTAAAAATGTATTATATATCTATGTTAATATCGTTTAAACTTAATTTTATACCATATAAAATAAAAAAAGTGTTTGTCTGGATTAATAAAATTTATTTAAGTATTTGTACCAATTTAATTATATACGTAATAGTTACTAAATTTTTAATTATTCAATATATATTTATTAATTCATAATATATAAAAATATATATAATACTTAAAAATATTTTATATATAATATTCATCTCACGCAAGGCGCGGATCTTAACCTAGTAATATATAAGATTCTTCATTTTTTTATTTGTACATTCAAGCTAAATTGTTGAAATCTTCCATTGGATCAAAGAAATCAAAACTCAAAAGAAAGTTTGTGAAAGGTAATAATTCATCCCTTGACATTTTATCACTGATAATACTATTTGTGAGTTTCGTATAATATTTTTCGTTAATGTTATTTTGAGTTTTGTATGAAAAAAAATAAGAGGACTAAAATGATAACTATAAAAGTTAGTAAGATAACTAAAAAGCATATAATTGTAAGGACTTAAAAATAAGAAATATCAAATATAAAGATTTGTATAATAAAAAATTCAAATATGAAGTTTCATTGTTCAGAACTTCAAATTTTAAAGTTTTAAAATTGCTTTTGTTCATATTTAAAATTTTGAAGTTTCTTTTGGAAATGCTCTTGGGATCAACAATATATGTGCATTAGTGACCACATCGAATTGTATAGGCTCTTCTAAATGTGCCCCCTCCATAATGTAAGAGAATGCTTACCTTGCCTTAAATGACGACGCCATACTATTCTATTATTTGAAAAAACGTTTTTCCTCTCTTATCAACCTCAAGCTCGTATATATCATTGAATTTTATATCTTCTGTAACTTTAATTTCGTTTTTGTTGGGCTTGCAGTTAACTTTGAGAATACGACTAGGTTCAAGTTGGTTTTTAAATTCTAAAGTGTTTGGATGGCATTCGGATCTACTTTCGTTCACAACAAAACACATCTATACTATATTAAAAGGATTATATGAGCATCAGAGAGGATGTCCACGTCGGACAATAAAATCAGCCAATAGAAAAACAGTTCTCCGCCACGTCAGATAGGCAATGACAAATCTAACTTTTTCCAAAATGAATCCCGGCCCCTTTCTCTTCGTCTTCTTCGTCTCTCGACATTCCTAGATCCAGATTTTGTTTCTCCTTTTCTTTTCTCATTCTCTTCCTTTACTTCATAGTTGATAGTACTTTCTGATTTGTGTTGAGAGTAAGCAACGCGGCAAGAGATGTGGAGGTGAAGTGTGCCATGGAAGACGACGGTGGCTTAAGATCGTTGAGGTGTAGCCGAGCACAGCGACGTCGGATCTGAAGATAGAGGACCATAGCCATCTATCCCACCAACCACCGTCATCTCTATCTCTCTCTTAATTCAACGACGGAGGAGGATAAGTATTAAATCCCGGTCCAATTACCGGTATGAAAGATACTACAGGTATGAAAGATTGTCCGTTTTATCTAAAAACTGTTCGGTTCGGTTATGGTAGACATGGCATTTACAATCAACTGTCCTACTCATTCCCCACCGATTGTAAGGTGCAGTTTTTAGATTTTATGTTTTTTTTATCAAGTTTGAGAGTGATTAGCCATGTCCATTTCAGTGGGGTTAAACGTTTTTTATTTTGATTATCAAGCCAGAACTTTTGATTGGAGATTTGATAAGAGAACTCAGAAGCTACACGACAGAAAGTCAAGATATATGCCAGTGAATATGTTAACTAAACTGAATGTGATTTTATGTTTATACTTTCTTGAATTCATTTTAGGTTTGGTTTAACTTTGTCTTCGTATTTTGATTCTCAGGCTAGAACAATGGATTTGAGGGCGAGCAGATCCACATGGATATCAAGATCCAAATCAGAAGCCAAAGATTCAGGCGAATAAAGATAAGTAGAGATGCGAGAGACGTGACCAACAGCTTCTCGAACAAAATCCAAAGAGACCACATAATTTCGCAGAGGAGAAGCTACAGTAGAGAAGATATGTGGTCAGATCTCTGTTGGTCGAAACATTGGGTATGTTTTCTTCTGTGTTTAGTGCTTAGTTGATCGCCACCTGTCTCTGTCTCATTAGTAGATTTTTATTTGACAGTACCACTAGAGTTCTGAGATCTGGTTGCAAGATTAACTTCCTTAGGAGGAGGAGGCAGAGATTAGCCTCACTCGAGAAGAATAGAAAGAAGCTTGCTCCTGCCCCCAACAAACCGGTTAAGATTTCATTAAAAACCCTTAGTGACCGAGATTAGTTTCTGA
>NC_027753.1:25280168-25302340 GCF_000695525.1 Brassica oleracea var. oleracea | reverse complement strand
AAAACAAATTATTTAACTAATTTATTAATAATAAATTAGGACTTTGGACAAAAATTAAAAAAAAAAAATTAAATAGCAATTACTATTTATAAAAGAAAGTTTTGGGTATTAAAAAAAACTTTTAAATCTAAAAAATTACATTGCGAAGATTTTCTTTAATTGTTACCTCCATTCTATTATGTATATACTATTAGATTTCCATCTTTATTTATAATATTATACCAATTAAGTTTGTGTAAAGGTCAATTTAGGTTAGATCATTACCAATTTATGCATTTGGCTTCTCGCTATACTACCTCCATCATAAACTGCTTAATATTTAACTTTAAGAGTCTAAAATAATAATCAAAGTATGTTTATACTCTAAGATACATACGATATTGCAAGGTTGTGTATTTTATACACAATACTAATGACAAATATATCTGCATGTGTAATGCACATAATCAATCCAAAGTACTTTATGTAGTATCTAAGCATGAAATCGTTTATAATGAAATCTTCCACAGGTTTTACAGTATTATAATAAACACCTATTTACAAAATAATAAATACCAAACACATTTTAAAATTGAACTATCATATTAAAACAAATAAATGATATAATATAGCACATAATAAAAGTACTCTATTTTAAACTTCTATGTTTAAGTTATACTCCCTCTATTTCAAAATTATCAATGTTTTGGATAACAAAAAAAGTTTTAAAAGATATTTATTTTTTTACATTCTCAATGTATTTTTACTAGGTTATAATTGTAAATTGTAAATTGTAAACTTCGAAATAAATAAATTATGATTACTGAATTTTGACCGGTTAAAAATTATAGAAAATAGTTAATCACAAAGAATGATATATTTATAATCAATATATAAGATAAGTTTTTATATGTATGAAAATTTAAAACTTACATCTTTTAAACATTAATTTATAAACAAACAAACCGCGGGTAGCGCGGTAAAATCTCTAATAGTAATAACTAACATAAAACTAATGAGATGGTTCATTTTTTAATCTAAAGAAGTCAAAGACCCAAAGCGTAGTATCTTATATATTAAAACAGAAGTCATGACTTCTTTCATGTATATTTTTTTAATTTGGACCGTCATTTAGAAATCTTATTAAATGTATTTTATTAAGACTAATAATAAATAGAATCTTTAAAATATTTTAATCATAATGTCTTTTGATATCTTTTCATTTTAAATATAAATATATTTATTTTAAAATTCTAACAAATCTGTTTTAAAAGATTTTTACACGATCTTCATTTTCGAAATTATATTTAAATATTTTCACTAATTTGAAATTAGTTTAAAATATTATTATACATTAATATATTCAGTTATCGTTTATAAAATGAAAAATAAAAAAATCTATAATATTTTATTTATTATATAATCATAATCAATCATATTAAAATAAAATTATTATATTGAGCTAAACATAATAAAATTGTATTAAATTTATATATGTTATATATTTTATTTTCGTAATTATAAAATATTTATGTTCAAAAATAAAATCTAATATGTTGGTAAGATGAGTTAACATTAGCAAACTATACAATATATGTATAAAAATTAACATGTATTTCTTTAAAGTTAATAATATAAAATCTTTGTAACTACTTTAATCATAATATATTTTCATTTTAAATATAATATATATTTACATATTATATTTTAAAAATTCTAATAAATCTGTGTAAGAATATTTTAACAATAACTTAATGTATTTTAAGTTATCGTTTAAAAATTAAAATAAATAAATTATATCCTATTTTATCAATTTATAGTCATGATCATGTTAAAATAAAATTATTATACTAAAATAAATATGATAAAATTATATTCAATTGATAAATTTATAAACTTTATTTTCATAAATATAAATTATTTATTTAAAAATATAATATTATGATAGAACGGCTTAAAATTAACAAACTATATAATACATGTCTAAAAATTAACATATCTTAGACTTTTGTATATATAATAATATATTATCTAAAATGTATAAGTATAAAAATATTGGTAAAAAATTCAGTTTTGAAAGACGGGTCAGAATTTAGTATAAATTAAATACAAAATAATTTTTAAATATATTTTCTCATGAATATATTATTTTGCTTAATAACTAAATGCAAATACAATAAGATAAATATATAATAAGAAGTGACAAATACATACGGTTTAAACAATTGATTAATTATAACATGTAAATTATAAAATTATTGTATTTGAAATAGTTATATAAATATTTAAGTATATGATTAACGTTAAAAATATATACCACTTATGTTCTAAAACAATAATTTATGTATAGAAAAGTGAAAACAAACACCCGCGCGGTTACACGGATCAAAATCTAGTTGTAGTTTATTTTTTGATAAAGAGTAACATCTAAATATATCTAGACACAAATATTAATTGATTAACTTATGGTCGGAGGAGCATTCTATGTCGAAAAGTAAGGTAAATCCATAAGAATCAAATCAAATAAAGTATACTTGCAATAAATATTGACCACTATAACTAAGGAAACCAAAGATTGTGGGAAAATATTGGAAGTGTACAAATGTGAATTTACTTCGGAGAAAACAAAGAACTCAAAGAGGGCAAAACAAATTAAGGCAAATACCTATTTAAGATTTGTATATTGATAATGTGAATAAATAAATTTACAATCTGTTAAACTCGTATATACTTACCTCAAAACATGATTTTTCCTATAAAACATTTATTATTCCGATAAAAATATTTTCATAATCCTGAAAAGCATACCGTACCAAAGATTCAAGACACTTTAAAAATTAATAGTCTGCGAGAAAATTTTACATCAGATTGGGAACAAATGCCAACAGTCAAGCCATATCATAACCCATCGGTTCACTATCAACTAACCACTTTCAAATGGGATAAACTTATTCAAAGAACAGGCGGTTTTCATTATTAATCAACCATATCTCATGCATCACACAGCATTTTGTATCAAACCCAGGATTCTAGCAACACACACAAGAAACACTTTTCCTTTTGTCAAGTAGACACAAGAAACACTTGCGCACACCATCCACAACCAAAAATACTAACACCATATGCACGAAGCACGGGAAGACTATATATATGTGATATAGGCCATGACTATTATAATCATACAAACTAATTTTGCATTTGTGTTTAAAGTTAGATTGCAAATCAAATTTTGATCTATTCTAATTCTAATTATTGAATTAATAAGACAAAATTGGAACGCCATTGGGGTGGGCTTAATCCATGGTATGACTCTCTTTTTTATCACTACACCATAACAGTACGTGCGAAGCAAGCAGGCAGGCATGTTTAAGAATAGACTAAGATTCACGATTAAATTAAAAGTAATAGAGTATGATATTAAAAAGTCTACAGAATTACAAATCAATCAACAACAACAAAAAGTCTACAAACTGTCAATATGATAAAAGATTTTTCATATAAAATCTATACTGTAAAAATGATGTATTTCAATTGATAGCGCCATTTTATTGCAGCATATTTATAATCTATGTTTATACATTTCATAAATACAAAACGTATACCTATCTAGGCCGACACTAGGGTTTTCTTGCGAGTGTGTGTGCCTCTAGGCTTTTTTTTTGTCAAGATGTGAATTCATCAATTCATAGAAATGACATTGTGATACAAGAGTTACTTGAATCTAGAGGGGCTAAAACTAGCAAAGGCTACCTAAGATCCCCAAATACATTAAAAGTGACTATGTTGAATAATCACAATTCGTTTTCATGAAAATATATATAACCCACATACATATAGTTAACAAAAGTGACTATGAATCACATCATTCACATGTTAATATATAATTAGAAGATTATAAATCATATTCTAGCGGTTCACATGTTAATATGAATGATCTTAACAATAGCTTTAATCTTATAATTTGACGTATATATGAAGATAAAAGTATGCAACAAGAGCTTCTGTGGAGATCTATTTCAAATACATATGTAGAATTGCGAATAGATCAAACGTGATAAATAATTGCAAACTAACAGAGATTAAATATATAGGGAAATAAATGCTTACCATTAATTGACCCCAACTTTTGTTTTATTATATGTTTTTTGTTTGTTTGCTTGCTAAGATGGCAAGTTGGAGCTACTAGTCCCCGTAGTACCATCTTCAACATCATGACTCTGCATAGGATTCCTCCTCTTCTTCTTCCTTTTATTGTACGGAACTCCTCTTGCCTTGGCCTGTGAATCTCTCACTTCCCTTAGAAAAACCCTAATCCCGCCGCCGGCAAATGGGTTTCTCTCCGAAAACCCTCCGTTCTCCTCGTATGCTGCTCTCAGCCGCCCGATCAAAGCATCCAAACTCCCCCACGCTTGTTTTAAAGGACAGTTACACTGTCCTGCTGGTTCAACTTGTCCGAAGAAAATACATCCATGTGCATGAACCTTTGTCTTTCCAAACTGGTCAAGATATTGGAGGAAGTCTAGGATGTTGTTAGAGCTGCACTGTGAGATGTGTACTGGTGGCTGCTGGTTACGAAGGTACTGACAAAACGTGTTCCAGTCTCGACGTTTCTGTGATTCGTACCGGCTTAACGCTGGTGAATTAGGAGGTGGTTGTGGTTGCTGCGGCTGCGGTTGTTCAGACGTGGATCTTTCTGCTATGTTTTTGCCTTTGTTGCTAGGACTAGCCATGGCTTTGATCGGCTCTTGTTGAATTCTTGATTCGATGATGATCACTACATGACTAGGACAGATGCTTCATAAGATTTTTTGTAATTTTTTGTATGTATTTTAAGTCTTTGAAGGAGAAGAAGAGATGAATATAGAGAAAGTATGTTAATGATAGTGGGGAAAAACTTTAGAAAATTCACTACACTAACAAGAAATAATTATATTATATTCTCACGTAAACTCTTTGATGGGAATATAATATATAGAGCAGCATCAAATCAACAACTGTAAAAGACTATAAAACTAGAATTCTATACAAAAAAAAAAACTTCTTTTTAGCAAAATCTAGTGTACGTTCACTAAATAATCAACCTCGAATAAATCAGTTTTATCATCAAGCTCGTTTTAGTTAAACATAAAGTCACCACTGATATTATTTTAAACCAAACAAACGCGTAAAATATTTATTCTCTTATATTTACTGTGATGTCAATTATAGAAAATTTACAACACTTTATAGCATGAATAAACTATCTTGAGCTAATAGGTATAGATTTTTATTCTGTTATATTTTTAGTTTTTGTTCAATCCTCTTTCAAATCATGCTTATTATCAATTCATGGTTCGTAAGAATGGATTGATAGTTCAGACACATACTTGATTGATTGAGTTTATAAGTTTTTAGTCGACCATATTGATTCGACCTTGTTTTCAAGGAATGAAAATCATTGAATCTCGTTGAGATCATATCGACGTTATAAACCGAATCACGAGTAATCATACGCTATTACTTCTTTTATATGGCTTAATACTCTTTTATTGTTATTTTATATAGTTGTCTATAGTTATAACCAATCGCTATCTTTAAATTGAATACGGCTATAGATTCATGGTTTATTATTAAACATGTGAACTACCAATGCTTTTAAAATTTAAATCATACTCCCTCTGTTTTTTATCGTAAGTAGTTTAAGCAAAATTTGTTTGTTTCAAAATATAAATAGATTTCGTAATTTTAAGTAATTTTTACTTTTATTGGGTATAGTATTATCAATCAAATAATATATACTTATTTATGATTGGTTTAACTACACCTAATTTATATATCAAATGCTACTTTTGGAAAAATTAATAACTTTCTTAATATTTGTGCATTCATCTAAAACTATTTACAATAAAAAACAGAGGGAGTAGTAGTTAATCACATCGCTTGTACACATTTTAATTCTTATAAATGCTAGCTATTAACAGCTGCATTGATCTTAGAATTTTATGGCTGCATACCATAATTTTATTAATACTAGGGATCGTTACCCGCGCTAAGGCGCAGAGTTTTTGCATTTTAATCTATTTTTGTCTCTTTTTTACTAATCTAGCATTCAGTTTTTCAATGCATTTTATCTTCACCATCTCCTCTTGTCTTGTTTACATTTGTTTTCACGTTCTGTCGTTTGATTTGTCTTAGTTTTAGCTTGTGTAATAACTTAACCATGCTCATTCTTCTTTCATTTTTTATTGATTGATATTTTTATCTCGCTTAGCTCTGTGTTGCAACTAATTTGCTCTAATCATTTTTCATCATCTGCTTCGTATTCTTTTCATATTCATTAACTATTGTCTCCAATCTCTTTAAATCCTAAAAATCCTACATGTTCTTTTGTTTATTAAATCACATATTAAACATTGTTGAAACTGTTTATTTATTCTAATAAATCCTTACGATTATAACTAAGATGATATGGATAAAAGACTGATTATAATTTAGTTGAAATTAAAGTATAAAGTAGAAGTTATTAAACTTGCAATCCTTCTTTTTGTCATCCAAGATAGCTTTAGTCAAATCAATTATATTGTTTTAGAAAACCCATAAGCTATTTCAATCCCAGACAACAAAAAAACAGGCGCATTTGTTATTGACGCTGCGGCGGGTTTCCTTTACTATAAACATAATTGCTTGTCACAACTGTTAATAAACTCAAATGTGTTTACACAAGCTACCCATATAAGAGTTTCATACTCATTTCTCTTTCTCTAGTCATCTCCTATGTTAGTAGCTATCATAATACAATCATCAAACAAAGGACATATCTCTCGGTTCCATATAGAATATGAAAAGGATTGTTTTCTGCAGACTCCATGATCACTGAGTATTATAAATATCAAACTCTGTCTATGGTCTATTTATATGTTGAGGAAATGCCTCGAAATGTAGCTTCCAAATAATGATTTTCAGGTCAACACATTGCATGTTAACCTCCACAATGGGATCATCGGATCTGCAGATACCGCTACATGTCGAGTCGAACACAGCTACACATATGTTCCCTGCTTGTGCCTTTCATTCACAATCTTCAATTCTCTCAAGAACCAGAATCAATGTTAAATGAGGTAAAAGTTTTAGAGTCACAACAGACTTTGTATAGCCAAGCCCAATAAACCAAGCACCCAACGTAACATCCCCACTTGCCTATTTGTGCATTAAATGACTTGATCATTATATAGTAGCACCGAGAAGTTAGACGGAAAATGAGGTATGAGTGCAAAGTAAACAAAACATTTAAAATCTTACTGATTATGGGAAATATAAGAAATCAATTCTCTTGAAATATAACTGTCCGATAGCGTGACAGAAGTACTTGTTCCTGTTCTCACCAAACTTCTCATTCTAAATGTATATATAAATCTATTAGAGTTATTGTCAGCGCTCTGTTGCGATATTTGTTAGCTAAAATAATTCATCCAATATAATAGGAAAAAGAAACCAACGAAATAGTAAAGCTAACCATCAGCTGAGATGCTTTTTCTGTCCTGACACATTGCAAGCTTAGTGATTTCACTGCCAAAAGCAACAAACTAAGCAGTTATATACATCCGAGACATTTATTTACAAATGGTTCCTAGCACAGAAAAAACATATTATTATGTTACAGATGATAAGTTTGATGCATAAATACAGTTTAGAATTTTTTTCAACTGAACATTTGTGCCTACTGAATTACCTTACAACACCCACTGCATTGTGATTTTGGCATGTTAAAGCTAAGAATCAACATTGGAGCTTGCGTTAGCATTTGAAACATGAAATATAGCACAATCAATTTCCAGTGTTAATTCCACTGACAATAGCTGTGCAAAAGAACTCTGCTAGTAAGGTAATCGTGATTAGTAATTCTTTACATCTTAGTGTCGAAGAAACAAAGGTTTCCAACCTTCATAAATATATATTTGTTTCAGCCATCAATGTACAAAGAATCATTTAGCTCAGTGGTATAAATGTTGTTGTTTAGATCTAAATAACCCGGGTTCGAGTCACAGACTTAACACTTTTTCACACTTTTTAAAAGTGAAATCCACATATCGCTGACGTGTCGCATCATGAGTGATACAACTACCCTATTATAATGTAGATTGTTTTTACGGCTGCATCCCATAATATTATTCTTTAACATATAGACTAGGTTAAGATCTGCGCTTTGCGTGGGATCAACATTATATATATAAATTATTTTATGTATTAAATATTTTACATATTATGAAATAATAAATATATATATTAAATAATTAAAAGTCAGTAACTATTAAATATATAATTAAACTGGTGTGAACATATAGATCAATTTTATTAATCCAAAAAATATTTTTTTTATTTAATAGGATATGTTATTAAATTTAAATGATACTAACATAGATATTATATTTTAGTATATTTTTAATATTAATGTCTATTAAATGATGATTTCTACTCATATAGTTTTTTGATCATTTGTATCTTTTATAGAAAAAAATTTAAATTACTGATAACAAAATTTTCATTATGGGATTAATAGTTTTAGTAATTTATAATTTAAAAAAAAAGATAAGTTGTCAATGATCGTTCAAAACTTTTATCAAAAAAATTGTTCAAAGTAAATTTTGAAACTAAAATATTGTATTTTATATGGTTTATAGTTTAATTTAAAACGATATATATATTAATCTTAATAATTAATTAAATTAGAATTTTTTACTTATATAATTTTTGTAATCATTTGTATTTTGTTATAACAAAAATTTTAAACCATGGATCATAAAATTTGAATGTGAGACTTTTAACAGTTTTAGTAATTTATAGCCGTTTGTAAAAATTCAAAATATAACATATACATAAAAATCTAAATTTTTATTATATGGTTATTGTGGTTGTTTAATTTATTTAATAGTTTAAAATTAAACAAATATGATAGAAGATACACTATTTTTTTATCAAATATTTATTTTTCAAAATTATTAATTGTCATATATACTTTAGCCACATTAGACAATTCCGTAAATTTTATTTAAGTAAATAATAAAGTACATTAATGATGAATTTATTGTTACTTTAATAAAAAACTTATTATATAATTAGATGGACCAACATATTTATCTAATGATTCTAAGAATCATTCTAGTGATGACAAGTGGTTACAAAAAGAAGTTGTAATGATTCTCAAATAATATATAAGGGATATGCTTCGCTTTAATTGGTCAACATGACACGAGTTTATTTTAGCACATTAATACATGTAGATTGTTAACTCATTATTGCCTTGCCGTGTAGATTGATAGTTTGGTAACACGTTTAGTTTTGTGGAGCATGATTATTATTATTTCTTTCTTTTAGCTAAACTGGAATAACTTGAGAATATTTTATTTGTATGGAATCTTGAATCAATATTTTTTACTTGTGAGAAACGTTAATGCAATGATTATAGAATATTGATATTGCCTTATACATTTTGTACTGATATCTTGCATATTTTCATTGTGTTATTCATTCACATATGTGCATTTTGATCATATAGACTAGGATTTAGCCATGTTTAGGTTGCATTTTGCATACATGAGTCTTTATTAGGTATTGGAGTACCACATGGAGTTCTTGGAGACATTTGGGTGCATTTGGAACTCAAAAGAAGTGATAAAGGTGATCATTGGACGAGCAGTGCATGGGAGCGAACCTACCGGAGCGACGCCATGAACTCGCTGTGCCCTACCTCTCAGAGCGACCTCACGAGGTCGCTCGCCATTTCATCGTTTTGGAGTGCAAAAATAGACTCAGAGCGACGTCTCGCAGCGACGATCTGAGGTCGATCCCAACACCCAGAGCGACCTCCCGGAGCGATGTGCCGAGGTCGCTGTGCTTCAATTATTTGGTTGAACTTTTGATTAATCAAGGGCCTTTTGGTCATTTGTTATGCACGTTTTACACTTTCTAAACCTATGTTTAAGTACCTTTTGTAAGCCATTGGAGGCGGATTATCTTTTATCTTAAGAAAACCACCAAAAACCTCTTGGAAAGTTCATCTCTTTGATTCAATTGATTATTTTTGTTATTGCAATCATGTTGTTTTCATATCGATTCTCTGTATTTCTCAACATGATTAATCTGAAATCTAATATGAGTTTAAGAGGAATCATGTAGATTAGTGAGTAATGACCTTTTGAATTCATGGGTTAGGGAGATTAAGGGTGATTAGGTTAGATTTGGGATGTTTTAGTGTAGATCATTCTTAGTCCTTGCTAGTAGAGTATTCATAATGCATCTTCTGAGTTGGCCTCTCTAAAGTTGATCTTTAGGCATTTTCCACCCAAAAGGTGTTTGATGAAATGCCTGAGACAACTCTTCTAAGCTTTTAGCATACTTTGCCAAAGACATTTGTTGTTAGAGGTGCTAAGATAGCCATTAGACTTGTTAGTAATGATTGCTTTCATATTATTCAACCAAAGACATTTGATGTTTGAAATGTGTTAGTAAATGAACATTCATCTACACATAGAGCTTGTTTAGAACTGTGTCTAAACTTAAGGTTGATAGTTTGATTGATCGTTTGCCATCCTTAGTTCGAAACTTGATCACCCAAGGTCTAATCCCTATGCCCATGAGTTCTCTTTTCCCTTAGTCAAGAAAGTTACTTCATTTATCGCTTTTATTATTGTGCAACTGCATTATCAATAATCATTAGTTTAGAAATCTTTTAAATCACCGGTTGCACTTAGATTAAGTGAGTACTTCCATTCTCAGTGCTTTGAAATCCCTAAGAATTGGTTCAACAATCTTTTATACTACATCATTTGTCTTAGGAGCCTTGAAAACTCCTAACATCATGTACGCATATATAGCTTATTTACTTTTTAATAAGGATGATTTCATTTTGACTTATTTTATTTATAAAATTTGATTATTATTTTATTATTTCAGTGAGCTATGTCGAACTTTACTAGTCTTGAATTCGAAGTTCTTGATATCACTGGAAACAACTATTTGGCTGGGGCATTAGATGCCGAATTTTCCCTTAGTGCAAAGGGACTTGAAGGTACAATCCTAGAAGGAAATCAAGCCCAAAATCAAGATAAAGCGAAGGCTATGATATTCCTTCATCATCACCTCCATGGAGATCACAAAAATGAGTATTTGACAGTGAAAGATCCACAAGTCCTTTGGAACGACTTAAAGGAAAGGTATGATCACCAGAAAACTGTGATTTTACCTAAAGCTCGTTATGAATGGGCACATCTGAGATTACAAGACTTTAAGTCTGTAAGTGATTACAGCTCAGCCTTGTTCAAAATTACTTCCAAGTTGGAGTTATGTGGGGTGAAAATCACGGAAGCTGAAAGTTAGATAAGACATTCTCTACTTTTCATGCAAATAATGTTGTCCTGCAGACACAATATCGTGAAAAGGGATTCCAGAAGAATTCCCAACTTATATCTTGTCTCCTTGTGGCTGAGCAAAACAATGAGCTTTTGATGAAAAATCATGGACTACGTCCAACTGGTTTTGCTCCATTGACTGAACAGAACAACACTGGCCACGGAAATGGCTACACTAGTGGTCGCGATCGTGGTCGTGGTCGTGGACATGGTCGTAGAGATACACGTGGACGTGGATATGGTCAAATTCGAGTTCGAGGAGTTTCTTTTAAGAACTCTAACTCTCACCGGAAGTGGGAAAAGAAAGATGGTGACAAACAAGAAAATGAATGCTACCGATGTGGAAGTAAAGACCATTTGGCTCGTACGTGCCGTACACCAACACATCTTGTTACCTTGTATCAACAGTCAGTAAAACAAAAGGGAAAGAATGTGGAAACAAACATGGTGTACGAAGGTAGAGAGGATGACTTTGATTTCGGTGATGCCACTCACCTTGACCTTTCCGATTTTTTCATTGACGAAGAGAAAAAGTGATTGAGCAATAACTATTTAAGAGATGCTTTGTTTTAGTTTATTTATTGACTTTTAATTATTTGGCTTTTAGTTATTGGCTTTGGTTTTTATTTACTATGATGTTGTTTCTTTTGCATTAATGAATTTAATCTATTTTATTATTTTATATGAGATTATAATTTATTTTATTTATTTATTGAAGAGAAATGGATGGTGGAGATTTATGCTTAGCAGACAGTGCTACTAGTCACACAATTCTGAAAAATAAGAAATATTTTTCTCATTTAATAAATAGAGAAGCAAGTGTGAGCACTATAACAGGTAGTGCAAAGATAATTGAAGGCTCCGAAAGAGCAAACATAATACTTCCTATGGGAGCATAACTTGAAATTATTGATGCATTGTATTCCACTCAGTCTCAAAGAAACTTACTGAGTTTTAAAGATATTCGCAGAAATGGATATCATATTGAGACTATGAATGAAGGAAATATTGAATTTCTTCACATTATAAGTATTATTCATGTCTCTAAGAAAGTAGTAGAAAGACTACCAACATTCTCCACTGGATTGTATTACACTAAGATTAGTGCAATTGAGGCAAATGCCATAGTAAACCAGAAGTTTACTGAAAATATTACTGATTGGCATGATCGGTTAGGTCATCTCGGTTCAACAATGATGCGAAAGATAATCACAAATTCATGTGGGCATCCACAGAAGAACCAGAAGATTCTTCCTAATGATTATTCATTTGCTGCTTGTTCTCAAGGCAAATTGATTATAAGGCCTTCACCAGCCAAGATAATTCATGAATCAATAAATTTTCTGGAACTTATTCAAGGAGACATTTGTGGGCTGATTCACCAACCATGTGGAACCTTTAGATATTTTATGGTTCTAATTGACACATCAACAAGAGGGTCACATGTTTCTTTGTTATCAACTCGCAAAACCTGGCGTTTGCGAGACTGCTTACTCAATTGATCAAATTACGAGCACATTTTCCAGATTTTCCCCTTAAGGCAATTCGCCTAAACAATGCTGGTGAATTCATGTCTCAGGCTTTTAATGATTATTTCGTGTCTATTGGGATAAGTGTTGAACATCATGTAGCACATGTTCACACACAAAATGGTTTAGCTGAATCGTTAATTAAACGTCTTCAGTTGATTGCTAGACCATTGCTTATGAAATCAAAACTCCCAGTCTCTGCATGGGGGCATGCTATATTACATGCAGCAGCGTTGATTCGCATAAGGCCAACGAGTAATCATCAATTCTCCCCATCACAATTGATTATTGGTCAGGAGCCAAATATTTCCCATCTTAAGATATTTGGATGTGCAGTATATGTTCCGACTGCTCCACCACAACGGTCTAAAATGGGACCTCAACGAAGGTTAGGAATATATGTTAGATATGATTCTCCATCAATAATTAAATATTTAGAGCCATCCACATGGGATTTATTTAAGGCCCGATTCGCAGACTGTCATTTTAATGAGTCTGTTTTTCCAACATTGGGAAAAGATATTAACTGGAATGAATTATCATTATCTCATCTTGATCCTCGAACTAAAGAATGTGACTTAGAAGTCCAAAAGATAATTCATTTACAAAGCTTAGCAAACCAGTTGCCAGATGCATTTACTGACCCAAAAAGAGTGACCATGTCACATATCCCAGCTGTAAATGCTCCAGTTAGAATGAATGTTCAAGAAGGACAAAATCAACATGCTAATGAGTCTAAGGTACGCCTGAAGCATGGTAGACCTATCGGTTCTAAAGATAAAAATCCTCGAAAAAGAAAGGAGCAAAAATTGGTAATAATGAAACCGAGGTAATAACTACAAATGAAAAATATCCAAAAGAGAACATGACACAAGAAGAAATTTAGGTACCTGATAATGAAGAGATCTCAACTAACTATGTCATGTCTGGAATGAAATGGAACCGAAAGCAAATCGACGTCGATGATATTTTTGCATATAATGTAGCAGTTGATCTTATGGATGAGGATCATGAACCAAAATCTATTGAAGAGTGTACACGAAGAAGTGATTGGCCAAGATGGAAAGAATCAATAGATGCTGAATTTAAATCTCTTGCAAAAATAGCAGTGTTTGGACCTGTAGTCCGTACACCTAAACGTGTAAAATCAGTGGGATATAAATGGATTTTTGTGTGAAAGAGGAATGAAAATGGTGAGATTGTGAGATAAAAAGCACATTTAGTTGCTCAAGGATTTTCACAAATACCAGGAATTGACTATGAAGAGACATACTCTCATGTGGTGGATGCTACTACATTCAGGTTCCTTATCACTCTGTGATAAAGGAAGGACTTGATTTACGCTTAATGGATGTAGTCACAGCTTACTTATATGGCCCACTAGGTACTGACATTTACATGAAAGTCCCAAAAGGATTTAAACTGCCAGAAGCAGCAAATTCTAATTCTCGAATAAGTTATAGCATAAAGTTAAATCGATCTCTTTATGGACTGAAACAATTAGGACGTATGTGGTATAATCTCCTAAGTGAGTACTTGTTGAAAGAAGGCTATAAAAACGATCCTATCAGTCCATGTATCTTTATAAAGAGATTTGAGAAATGATATGTTATAATTGCAGTGTATGTTGATGATTTAAACATTATTGGAACTCCTAAAGAGATTTCAATTACAATGGATTACTTGAAGAAAGAGTTTGAGATGAAAGATCTTGGAAAAACAAGGTTTTGTTTGGACTACAAATTGAGCACCTTAAGAATGGAATCTTAGTGCATCAAGAAACTTACACAGAAAAGATGGCTAAACGATTTTCTATGGATCAAGCACATCCTTTGAGTAGTCCAATGGTGGTAAGATCACTCGATGTGAATAAAGATCCCTTCCGCCCTAGAGAGAAGAATGAAGAAGTTCTTGGTCCTGAAGTACCATACTTAAGTGTTATAGGGGCATTAATGTACCTTGCCAGTCATACAAGACCTGATATATCATTTATAGTGAATCTATTGGCAAGGTTTAGTTCATGCCCAACTCGTAGGCATTAGAATGGGATTAAACATATACATTGATACCTCCAAGGTACGAAAGACATGGGAATATTCTTTCATAACCCATCCACAGAAGGTTTGATTGGTTTTGCAGATGCTGGATACATGTCTGATCCCCGCAATGCTAGATCACAAACAGGATATGTGTTTACTTGTGGTGGAACTGCTATATCTTGGCGTTCGATGAAACAAACAATTGCAGCTACTTCTTCCAACCACACAGAGATTTTAGCCATTCATGAAGCTAGTCGCGAGTGTGTATGGTTAAGATCCGTCATTCAACATATACGGGAAGATTGTGGTCTATCTACAGGGAAAGAATCCCCAACAGTCATGTATGAGGATAATGCTGCATGTATCGCTCAACTCAAAGATGAATACATCAAAGGATACAGGACAAAGCACATTCTACCGAAATTCTTTTTCACCCATGATCTACAGAAGAATGGAGATGTTCGTATCGTTCAAGTTCGTTCAAGTGACAATTTAGCTGACTTATTCACCAAAGCGCTACCCACTTCTAGTTTCAAGAAGTTGGTTCATCTTATCGGATTACGTCGTCTTAAGGATCTTGACGTTTGTATACATGAGAGGAAGTAATTGCGCGCTGCACTCTTTTTCCCTTAACCATGGTTTTTCCCACTGGATTTTTCTGGTAAAGTTTTTGACGAGGCAGCATCATACGCGCATAATTGACATCACGGGGAAGTGTTATATTTATTGTGATGTCAATTATAAAAAATCTTGTTCACCAAAATTTACATGTACTTGGTTTTCAAGCTAAACCCTCGTACTGTATCCTTATACAAAAAGTTCAAAAAACACCAATTCGTCTCTTTCTCTTGTCTTCTCTTATCTGTTTACAACATATTCAAAGAAAGAAAACATGTAACACGTAGATGTATATATAAATTAAGTAAGTGAAATGCAAATTACGTAGATGCTTTTTGGAATATCAGGTTAACTAATGATAGACTAGAGAGACAGGAGATGGCGCATCAAATTACTAGGGTGCTTTAGTTCTTTATTTTTCAACCGATAGACCTATCAGATTATTTTCTCTTCATTTGATGATATGTACAGTTAGCATTTAAGAATTGGTAACTATTTCAACTTTATTTAAATATTTATTATCATGTTTCCATTCAGCTTAGCAATCATTGTCATACATCGAATATTGCCGCACTATTTATGTGTATCAAAAGAAAACAATAATATGAAAGAACAATTAACACAATCATTCAAAAACTGTTTTCTGTGTTACGCTGAACTTTCTATAACGTATGGTCCACTTTGAAATATCAATGTATTCAAGTAATACCCGTAGCGAGAGCTGCAAAACGATACTACTATTTGTCCTTTGTTTTGATTCTTCCGAATTCATTGAAAACTATATCTTATTGGGTCATGTGTTTTTGAGTTTTTCTCCTGACCATAAAAAAAAAAAGAAAAACCGAGCAATCAGTCTTCTGCATAGAGAACGGCCCCACGGCAAAATTTGGCAATCAAATCATCAAGGAAAAGAAAATATGAAATGTACAACAATATCGATTAATCGTAGTATCATCAAGGAAAAGAAAATATGAAATGTACAACAAATATTTGTCTCGACATTTTTAATGCAAAAGCATTAGAGGCATTTTGCTCAAAAAAAGCATTAGCGTCGTATTGTAAAATATTAGGGTTACATATCCCACATCGAAAATTTAATGGAACATTGACTAATATATAAAGAGTTAGGACCAATCCACTAATTATTAATTGGTTTGAATTTGAAAGTCCATAAAAAACATGAATCTAACGTAAAAGGGAAAAACTAATAGACTTCAAACAAAATGTATACTGAATATTAGTTTTTTTTGAGAAAAAAAATCTTTGAAATTTTCTACACATTAGTATTAGTTTTTTTTAATATAGGCTTAAGAGCATGATTATTGGAGGGTTCTTAGAGTGAGATTTTTAGCGGTATATAAGAACCCGTCTCTTAACTTTTAACTAAAAAGTTAAGAACCGGTTCTTAACTTTTTTAGTTAAAAGTTAAGAGACGGGTTCTTATATTCCGTTAAGAACCTCATCCTAAGAACCTTTCAATAATCATGCTCTTAACATACTAGTATTAGTTGGTTGGAAAATAAACACAAAAGACTAACAATTTTAATGTAAATATATAAAACTAAATAATTAAAGATAATACAGCTAAAATTAATATCAAACATATGATTAAAACAACACAAGGGTATTTTGGTAGTTTATTTACTAAACTAATTTGGATGGAAATGAAAATAAAGAAACAAACATAAGATCAATTTAGATGATTCATCTAGATGAGTTATTTGGATGGACAAACAAACAGTCACAAAAATCTAAATGAATCATCTGAATAGATCATGTAAATGAATCATGTGAATGGAGATGACAAATGGTGAAACGAACAGCCCCTAAAGTGAATCATAAACCGCTCGCTGATTATTCATTAGGTGATATATATAAAAATGCTGATAACTTTCGTAAAAATTCTATCTATTACTTGATATATTCAATAGAAGTGTTGGTTTTTTTGATGTCTGTGAGGAGAAGATGAGCAATCTGACATGTCTTATCCTTCTATTCGTAGGAGAAGCCTAAAGACGTGCAATCTCGATCACATTTTTTTCTGACTCAGCCAGTACGAGATTACCGTAACCGAGTGAGAGAGGAGTGTTTTCTTGTTGTTGCGGTTCGCGTGTCAGACCCAGTGCATGATGTCTTCGTCTCTCGGGGTAGTACGATGATTTTGAAAGTGGTTTATGTGAGTGTGTGTGTTTATATATAATATTCTCTGGTTGTCTTCGTTTGAAATGTCAAAAGAAAAAAAAAATTCAAAAAATTAAAACGGCAATTTGCCTTGTATTCAAAGAAATTGGTGCTATAGAGGGAGTGACGGTGACGTGTGTAAGTTGTATTTTGATAAGGTACAGTTGGAATCTAGGATATTTTCTAAGTTTAAGTTTTGATTTTCAAGTACTTCATATTCAAATAATATAAAAGTGACTCATGAAATGCATGTATGCCGTTTACTATAAATAGGTTTAGTGCCATTTAATTTGGACAACGTATAAAAAATTAGGTTTTGAGGATATCTTTATAGATTTGTTTGAGTAACCCTATTGCTATTCTCTAAGAGTATTTCCACTGCAAATAATTCTCATGATTTAAAAATAGAAAAGTAAGTGAGAAAACAAAAGAGGATTCTCAAATAAGAAACTTTGTGAAATTCATGAGAACCCCAAACCCCAAGATCACAAATCACGTAAAACTCTGATCATCTATGGAAATACGTATAGATGGTAAATATAGCCAAATGCTTTTAGATTAAATAGAAACGTCATACATCATTGAACGGTGAATTATTACAAATTCACGTTGGTCTTGATGAATAAATAACGCTGAGAACAAACTAATATTTGATATAACCAATAAAAGAAGTGTTAGCGTCTTTGATGAGCGTACCAAGAAGAGGAGCGACCAAACATTTCTTGTCCTTCTCCTTGTAAAAGTAACCCAAACACTTGCAATCACGATCGCATTTTGCCTTGCATTCGTTTACAGAAACTGGTCCTTGTCCATCGTTAACATACGGACCATTAAAATGCACAACACCGACAATTTTATAATATTTTACCGTTTTACCCTTGTTTCTCCCGCCGCAAAACTCAGTCGTTTTAGGTGCTGAGCATTTCTCGCTCCAAGCAAACAAACCTTTGGGTGTAGGACACCCAACGCACATTCCTCGACTGCAATATCCAAACTCGCCGCAAAACGACGGCAAGCCGCATGGACGGACGAAGTTCTTGGAGAAGAAAGCAAAACTCTCTTCCCATTCGAGATACGTAGCGGGAGGAAAGTACGAGAAGGCCTTGAGGCTACCGTCTGATCCAAGTCTTAGATACGAGATAGTTCCGTTGTAGTTGACTTTGCTTAGGTTTATAGTTCCGCTTCCAGTTCCTATTGGTCGGGCTTGGAGTACCCTGCGGTTATTACCAGGGTTCGTCGTTGTCGGTTGTGGAGCTGGTTCTAGGAGGAGCTCGTAAGCTGACGGCTCCGTTAAGTTATCAAACTCTCTTCTAACGGCGAACGTGACGGTGCCGCGGAAGTCCTGTGACGGCCATCCACCGTAAGCTAACGGCTGTCCGGTTTTGTTAACGTACATTGTTAAACCTTTGTCACCGAGCACCATACTGTACGGTCCATCTGAGCCGTCCATGTCGGATGTACGACTAACGAGTTTATTAACTCCGTTAAGTTTTAACGACTGGCCGACAAGAAGCGTGTCGGTCGGATAGTCGAAGCTTTGCCAAATAAACTTGTCGTTTTTGTCGTGTAGCACCATGTTACCATTGGGGAGGATCTTGAATCCGGTGACGCCTTTGTTGGCTGTGTTAGTCTGCCATTTTATTTGGCCGTCTAACTCAGCGAGCACGAGGTTTCCGTCGCGGCCGAGTGAGAGAGTTGAGTTATCTCCCACGGGGTTGTTCCGGTTTGCGTCCCAGATCCAACGTGTGTAATCCAAGTCACGCCTGGTTCCGACTCGGAGAGCTAAGACGTAGGCGCTAGGGGTGGTGTTGTAAAACATGAGCTGGAAAGGCAGTGTGAAGAAGCTCTGGTTCTCTGAGCTGAGGAAACGGTAGCTAGCGTCGTACTCTGTGATGTATGGGGCGTAGGATGGTTCGTTGAGGACTCTGAATTGTTTATCGGGAGGGACTTGGGCTATAACCATTGAAACTGTCGCAATGGTAAGTGCCGTGGCTAGCAAGATATCTAATTGTAGCTTCATTGCTCTTTGTGTTTTCTGAGAGTTTAATAGTAGTGAGGTGAGATGAGATGATATTCAGAAGAATTAGTTTGCGAGTGTATATATATAAGTTGTTAGCTTCAGAACTTTGGGTGTATTCGTTTGAATAGTCCAAGTTGCAAATTATGACTTGATACAGACCAAGCAATTATGACTTGATACAGACCAAGCAAATTGGTGATGCACAATTCACGGGGAGAAAATGTCTTATTTATGATTTTTTTTCTGGAACAAAACTTAGGTTCACCCCCTAAATGAACCTTTAAATTCACTTAACCTTTTAGTACCTATCAAAATAACACATAAATTATTAATTAAAAAATAATAAATTAAATAAAAAATAGCTAAAAAAGATAAAAATGCTAATTTTAACGACGCTAACGCAGCTAGCGAAACCCTAAACCCTAAATCTTAAATTCTAAACCCTATATCTTAAATTCTAAACCCAAATCCAAACCCTCTAAACTCAAATCTTATACTCTTAACCCTAATCATAGACCATAAACCCAAATTATATACCTTAAACCTAAAAAATAGACTATAAACCTAAACCCTATATTCTAAACCCAAGTCTTAGACTCTAGACCCTAAACCCAAACCGTAAACCTTAACCCAAACCCTAGCATCTAAGTTTGTGGTTTGGGTTTAGAGTTTACCGTTTGGGTTTTGGGTCTAGGATTTGAGTTTAGGGTATAGGTTTTGAGTTTAGGAGTTACGGTTTGGGTTTATGATTTACCGTTTTGATTTATGGTTAAAGTTTTGGGTTTAGGATATATAATTTGGGTTTAAGGTTTACGGTTTGGGTTTAGGGTCTAGAACTTGGTTTAGGGTATAAAGTTTAGGTTTATAGTTTTGTTTTTGGGTTTAGGGTATATAATTTGGGTTTATGGGTTTGGATTTGGGTTTAGGGTATAGGGTTTGGGTTTATGAATTTGGATTTGGGTTTAGAATTTAGGGTATATGGTTTAGAATTTAAAATTTAAGGTTTAGGGTTCAGCTAGAAGCGTTATCGTCGTTAAAATTAGCGTTTTTATTTTTTGAACCTATTTTTTATTTAATTTAATATTTTTTAATTAATAATTTATGTATCAATTTGATTGATTTTAAAAGTTGGGGTAAATTTAAAGGTGAACCTAAGTTCTGTCATTTTTTTTGTGCTCATGGTTTATTTATGATTTGGATAAGGTTTTATGTTGAGAATATTCGAATATTATTTTGGTACAGTAAAGTTTTCAACAGAACATTAACCAAATTGTCGCCGTATTGAAAACGGGGCCGCATAATTTTTTGACTTTAATATCATTATGGTTCCGCTGTAACTATTTGCACAGTAAATTTATGCTTATATATACAAGTGAAAACGCTCAATTGTAAACACACAAAAACATCTCTTCTTCCCTTTTATAAGTATTCTCTCTCTAGCATATTTATCTCATATCAGAGTTATCTCTTTTCTGCGGGTATAAAATTTCACTCTTATTTAAATTTCCGCAATACAATAAAATTCAGGTTCTTTTCATAACAAGTTATCAGCACGATCGTTCTCAATTTTGGTAAAATTTATTTGTATCATTTATACCTTGCTATAATGGTCGGTATACCGCCTCTACTATATTTATATCATGTTAAAATGGCCGGAATACCACCTATATTATTTATTAATAATTTAATTAATTTATTGGTCGACCGAGCCGCCTTATATCATGTTTATTGTTAATTGGTCGGCTGAGCCGCCTTATATTCTGTTTATTGTTAATTGGTCGGCCGAGCCGCCGTATAATTTATTTATTACTCTGCATTGACCGGCTGAGCCGTCGCATGATTTGTTGTCATAACATAAATATTTCACTGCCATAATTTTTACTTTTATTAATTTTTATAAAATTTTATAGATTTGATTGACTGTTTAATACGATATTTTCAAACTGATTTTTGGTGCACTCGATTTAACCCCAACTGTCACAAAGAAAAAATTTCAAAAAATTTTCCCTTTCTCCAACGGTCATGAACAGTGATTTTAATCTATAAATACAACTCATTTTCACTTCATTTCCTCTTCCAAAACATTTCATCTTCTCTCAAATATTTTCAAATCGCTCCATTCCAGTTTTTCATTGCAAGAAAGATGATTCGCATATTTTTGGTCTTATGTGCAATTTTTATTTTTGCTTCTATGTACGGTCTTTTTATTGGAGAATTTGCTCCTGGAGAATTTACGCTTAATGTCGGTTTACTTTTCTATGCATTACTTCTCCTTGTAATTGCGTGTATTATTAATATCAATGATTCGTTCTAAATTACGAAATTCTAATAAAATATATTATTTTGTGTTTTAGAAATACAAATGACAAACATCGAGAAACTCCAGTTCCCGGCCCTGAAAATAACTGGCGAAAATTACGTC
>NC_027753.1:25278500-25280141 GCF_000695525.1 Brassica oleracea var. oleracea | reverse complement strand
AAAAGATAACCGAAACAATTGTAATCGGTAACAAATCACCACCCGAGCCTATAGCCGAAGCGATAATCTTCCTGAAGAAGCATTTAGATGAAAATCTAACGCACGACTATGCGAGCGTCGAGGACCCAGCTGAACTGTGGCAAACTTTAAAAGAAAAGTTCGATAACCAGAGACAAATCAACCTCCCTCACGCTCTAGTAGAGTGGAAAAATCTGAGGTTCCAAGATTTTCAAAAGGTTGAGGATTACAATTCCGCTGTCCTGAGGATAGTTGCACTCCTGAAGTATTGTGGTAATCCTGTCTCTGAGGCAGAAATGATGAATAAAACATATATCACTTTCCACAAACAGCTTCACTTCTTGCCCGAAATTTACAGAAAATGCGGGTACACGAGATTTTCTAAATTGATGGTTGCGCTCATGTTGGCTAAAAAGAACAATGAGCTCCAGATCAAAAACCACAATTCCCGACCTACGGGAGCCAAAGCATTCCCTGAAGTGAATGCTACGGCGATAGAAAATTCGGAAAGGAGAAACCAGACCAACCGAGGTTATGGTCGGCGTTTCAATAATAAACGTGGAAAAACTTACAATCCCAAATGGAAGAGATCTAACAAGTGGGTTAGATCCGAACAAGTTTCCAAGGGTAAAGAAACTCACGAAGATACCACCCAGAAGCGTGGGACAGTGTGTTAGAGATGTGGATGTAAAAGACATTGGTCCCGTACTTGTCGTACTACCCCACATCTCTGTAAGTTATATCAAGAGTCCACGAAAGGCAAAGCTAAAGAAGTGAACCTCACTGAAAACTTTGAAGGGACATCATACCTCGATGCCTCCGACTTCGCAAATGAACTGGACTAGATTACTCCTGAAGAGAGCCAAAATACGTATAATAAGACTATTGAATAGTTTTCAGTGTTGTCATGTATAATTATTACATTTCCCGTTTTAAACAAATAATGATATTTTTAACGTCACCTTAATGTATAATTATTGTGTGTTTCCTTATATGATTATTATATGAATGAATTTTATGTTTTTCTTTTATTAATATTTATGACAATTTCATAAATGGATCAAAATGCTAATGGAGTAAAATCCAAGAAACGGATTCGTGAAATATGCATACCAGATAGTGGAACAACGCACACTATTCTGAGACAAAAGAGATATTTCTCTAATATAAAACCGACAAGAATTGTCATCAATACAATATCAGCTCCTGCAGACGTAATTGAAGGAACTGGTAAAGCAAACTTTATGTTGCAGAATGGAACAAAATTTTCCATAAATAATGCTTTATATTCTCACAGTTCTAAAAGGAATTTGTTGAGCTATAAAGACATATATCTTCACGGAAATGATATTCAGTCTGCAACTACGCTGGTGAATTCACATCCCAAGCATTCAATGACTATTGTATGGTAATGGGAATTGAAGTTGAACATTCGGTTGCTCATGTTCATACGCAAAATGGTTTGGCTGAATCTTTAATTAAGCGTCTGCAATTGATTGCAAGACCATTGATCATGAGATCAAAACTTCCAACCTCTGTATGGGGACATGCCATTTTGCATGCAGAAGCACTCATTCGGATCCGACCGAGTGCATACCATAAGTATTCCCCACTACAGTTAGG
>NC_027753.1:25277283-25278385 GCF_000695525.1 Brassica oleracea var. oleracea | reverse complement strand
AGAAGATTGGGAATATATGTTGGTTGTGATTCTCCATCAATTATACGATATCTAGAACCACAGACTGGTGACGTCTTTACGGTTCGTTTCGCCGATTGTCATTTTGATGAGAAACTATTCCCAGTTCTAGGGGGAGAAAACGAAAATGTAGAAAATGATATCAAATGGAGAGTACCTTCATTACTATATCTTGATCCTCCCACTAAAGAGTCTGAACTAGAAGTTCGACGAATCATGCATTTACAGAGTATAGCTAATCAGCTACCTGATGCATTTGCGGATACCAAGACGGTAACTAAATCTCATATACCAGCCGTGAATGCTCCTGCTTGTATCAAAATATCAAATGAGCAAGGAAAAGCGGACGATACACGAGAGTCTAAAACACGCCTGCAGCGTGGCAGACCTGCTGGTTCTAAGAATAAAAATCCTAGAAACAAAAAGATGTCAAGGTAAATGACACATCCAAAATAGCAGAAAATATTTTGGAAGAAACAAATAATGAGGATACTGAGAAAGTTGAGCATCATGAGTCGGAAAGTAATCATGAAATTTCTATCAACTACATCCATAATAAAAGGATATGGAATAGAAATGAACAAAATGATTTTGATGATGCTTTCTCATATATTGTGTCAAGTGAAATAAATGAAGAAATATATGATCCAGAACCAAAATCTGTCTATGAATGTCAAAAGAGACATGATTGGGAACAATGGAAAGATGCAATACAAGCCGAACTTGATTCACTTAATAAACGAGAAGTATTTGGATCTATTGTGCTCGCACCTGCAGATGTGAGACTAGTTGGGTACAAATTGGTCTTCGTTCGAAAGCGAAATGAGAAAAATGAGATTACGAGATACAAAGCTCGTCTAGTGGCTCAAGTTTTTTCTCAAAGACATGGAATCGATTATTAAGAAACGTATTCTCCAGTTATGGATGCAATCACGTTTAGATTCCTGATGAGTCTAGCAGCTGATAAAAATCTAGAGATGCGTATCATGGATGTTGTTACAGCCTATCTATATAGATCATTAGATACTAATATCTACATGAAAGTTCCTGATGGATTTAAAATGCCAGAAGCATTAAGTTCCAA
>NC_027753.1:25266122-25276465 GCF_000695525.1 Brassica oleracea var. oleracea | reverse complement strand
AAGTAGAGAATGTGTATGGCTAAGATCAATAAGCCGACACATCTGTTCAAGCAGCGGGATTGACGAAAATACGGAGCCAGCTATTCTATATGAAGATAATGCAGCATGTGTTGCTCAAACAAAGGACGGATTTCAAAAGCGATAAAACGAAGCATATTCATCCGAAGTTCTTCTCATACACTCAAGAGCTCGTGAAGAAGAAAGAGATTGAAGTAAGATATGTCCAATCATGCGACAATGCAGCTGACCTCTTCACAAAATCACTTCCAACTTCAGTATTCAGAAAACATGTCCATAACATTGGAATGCGTCATCAGAAGGATCTATAACTGCTCATTCGAGGGGGAGCTTACGTAATTGTACTTTTTTTACCTTACTATGGTTTTTCCTATTGGGTTTTTCCTAGAAAGGTTTTTAACGAGGCAACTAAAACTCTAAGCAAGAGATAATAGCGACACCGAGCGCCGTATTGCAAATGGGGGAGGCGCAGAATTTTTTGACTTTAATATCATTATGGGTCCCGCTGTCACTATTTACACAGTAAATTTATGCTTATATATACGAGTGAAAACGCTCAATTGTAAACACGCAAAAACATCTCTTCTTCCCGTTTATAAGTATTCTCTCTCTAGCATATTTATCTCATATCAGAGTTATCCCTTTTCTCCGGGTATAAAATTTCACTCTTATTTAAATTCCCGCAATACAATAAAATTCGGGTTCTTTTCATAACACAAATTGTTTAATTTCTTAATTTGAACGTATAAGATTATTGCAACCTTGTGGTCAAATTCATTGTCTCTTAGACTTTCAACGAGATAAGGTTCTCTAGAGCCACATCAAGCTTAACCAAACCATCCCTAAATGCAGAGCCTGGAGGTTAGGTCGAGAAACTGCTAAAAACCGTACATGTATTATGTATACATAGTCCAGGCTCAAGTGTATCAATGTGTGACACTTGGACTGAGTATTTTAACCTGGACTCAAAAACCCAAACCGGAACAGATCTAATAATACTCGACCCGAAACCGAACCGAAAATTTAGAAATACTTTTTGGGTCCAAATTTCTTTTACCCGAAAGAACAGAACCGAAAAAAACCGACCCGAATAGATCCGGACCCGAAAAGAACCAACCCAAATAGATCCGACCCGATAAGAACCGATTTGTATCCAACTTAAAAACATGTATATCCAAAACTATGATTTTTTTGTGTTCTATTATATATATATATATATATATTATTTAGTTGAAATATCTTTTGTTAACAATATTTGTTATTATTTTGTAATATTTTTATGTAATATGAAGCTTTAAAAAGTAAAATTTAGAGTTTAAAAATGTTTTATTTTAATTATTAATAGTTTAATTTAAGTTATCTTATAAAATTTTAGATATATATGACAAATATCGACTAAATTTGATGGAGTTTGGGTTTGTTATGTCTTTTTCAGATCCTAAATATCTGAACCCGATATGGATCCGAAAATTACAGGTATTTTATAGGTATTTTAATTATAGACCCGAACCGACCCAGACCTGAGAAGAACTGACCCCAACCCAAACCAAAAATTTACAACTATTTTTAGTAATTATAGACCCGAACCGACCTAGACCTGAGAAGAACTTACCCCAACCCAAACCAAAAATTTACAAGTATTTTTAGTAATTAAACCCTTCAACTAAAGATGAATCGTAAAAAAAAACTCTCAACTATTGTGAAATAATCCCTCAACTTTAATTCTGTTAACATATATTACCCTCCGTCTAAAAAATCGTGATGGAGGGTGACATACGTTAACGGTTTACAAGTTGAGGGTTTATAATGTTGAAAACTTAGTTGAGGTGTTTTTTTTACGATTCATAAATAGTTGAGGAGTTTTATCACTAAAAGTCATGTTTTTAAATCTTTATTATTATTTATACATTGTTTTAGATTGATTTATAAGCCTTTAAAACTCATTTATAAATTTTAATACATTACTTCATAACCGATTTATAAAGCTTCATAAATATTTAATACTTTTACATATGATTAATAGGGGTTCATAATTATTTTATATTTTTTTTACAATTTCTGCTATTTGTTAGGATAAAATAATCTACCATTATTGACTTCATGGATGAATTATCCTCGACACTACTTAAGACTTAATATAACTTAGAAACTTTAAATTATTTAATATTTGACAATGACGATATAAACACACAAATTTTCTTATATCATTATTATAAAATATATCAAATAATTTAATTTTTTTGAAGTTATATTAAGTTGAAGTAGTGTTGAAAATTATTAATTTAGGTTGTATAAATTAATTTTATAATAAATTAATGTATTAAAATTTAAAAAATTAGTTTAAAGGCTAATAAATCAATCTAAAACAACGTATAAATGATAATATATATTTTTAAAAATTTAATGACTTTTAGTGATAAAACTCATCAACTATTTTTAAATCGTAAAAAAGCCCTTCAACTTAGTTTAATTTCAACATTATAAACCCTCAACTTGTAAACCGTTAACGTATGTCACCCTCCGTTACGGTTTTTTAGACGGAGGGTAACATACGTTAACGGAATTAAAGTTGAGGGTTCATTTCAAAGAATTTTTAGTTGAAGGTTTTTTTACGATTCATCTTTAGTTGAATGGTTAAATTACTAAAACCCCTTTATTAGGTTCAAATGTTTAGCACCCGAAAGATCCGTACCCGAAAAAACCGGTCCAACCCGACCCGAACACCTGAACGCCCATGCCTAGCTCACACTCATAAATGATCGAAGTCAGCTCAACTGGCCAATATTTCATCATGATAACATCATCAACAAGATATATTTAAAGACAAAATTCATAATCAACATTTTCAAAGTTTAGCCTCAACCGGTACACGAATGATTCCTTGTCGAAATCCACAAACTGCACCCATGTATACTTCTGGAACTTGTTATCCCGGTGGCTCGGTTTACATACTCTACTAAAATAAATATTTTCCATTTAGTATTGTTTATTATTTACCCTTAGTGTTTTCCTTTGTAAATGAAATCATGCCAGATACTCTTCCCTCTGTTCTCTCTTCAGATCTTTCACAGAGGAAGAGTAGAAGTGAATCTTTTTTGTAGCCGGTTTTTTCCGGCCCCTTTCCCGTTCGTCGGGTTTTGTCTCTGGGAAGCCGTGGCTTCCAAAGCACTTGCTTCGCCGGCTTTTGCCTCCAGGTTATGGTAGCTCTCATAGCTCCGTATCGCCGGTTTCATCACAGATCTTTTTCCGGTTTTACTTCGATCGTCACTTCTCGTGTTCTTTGCTCATCAGCCTCTCGATCTGATCCTCTGAATCTTTCATCTCCTCGATTTGAGCCGTTTCACCTTCAAGCTTATTCTAATTTATAAAAGTGTCAGATTGTTCATGAAGGAATCTCAAAGATGTTGGGTCAATTGTAGGCACTTGATTCTGTTTTTATGAAGCTTCGATCCGTCAGTCTAGGGTTTCGGCTGTGACGGCTGTTCTGTTTTCAGTGGCTGTTCACCGGAAAGTCTTCGCGGTTGCGGAGCTCCGCCGTATCGCCTTTCTGGCTTCCGAGGGAAGAAAAGGTTCCTCGTCTTGACACGTGCACATTGATTACAGGGCAATCGTCTACGTGGTGGGTGACAAACCTAGTTTCCTCCTCAACGGTTTTTCTCTTTTCGGTTTACGGTCCAAAAAGTTTGTGTAACGTTGGCTCGTTAGCTTTGGTCTTTTATGCTTTCTTATATCGGGTTTTTCCCATTTTGCGCTTTAGAGCCATTAATAAATTTCAACCGACAAAAAAAAAAAAATCATGCCAGATAATGCTGGCTTGCATGTGGGCTCGTGCGTTACTGACAAAGCATTTCAAATATACATATAATATCTCAAATTGATTCATAAACTTCATTCACTTCACTTTATTACGATGAATATTATAAAAGGATAAACAAAACCAAACTTGACCTTATTAAACGAACAATACAATAATTTCAAATGACTTTCGCACACCGCAAAGAACTCACTTGTTAGCATTAGGAGCCTTGACATAAGCAACCAGCGAAGAATCTCCGGTTCTAGTCAATGTCTTGAGCTCCTAACCCAATCACTACAAGAAAACAGCGATATTCTGACGGACATTCCGACGGAAAATGAAATCCTCGGAATATCCCGAGGAATTTCCGAGGAAATTCCGAGGAAAACACAAAATTTGGTTTCCTCGGAATTTCCTCGGAATATATCGACGGAATTCCGAGGAAATATCAACCCGTCGGAATATTCCGAGGAAATATATTTTCCTCGGAAAAAACCGATGAATTCCGAGGAAATATTATAGCCGTTGGAGAGCCGTTTGAGGATTTTACATAATTCCGAGGAAATTCCGACGGACTAGCCGTTGGCGTCGGAATTCCGTCGGAATTTCCTCGGTTTGTCGGCAGGATTTAACCTATAAATACAAGCACTCCTCTTCCTCTTCATTCACTCCATATCTTCATCCTCCCTCTTACTCTATTTACACACGAATTTGATTCATAAAAATATGTCTTCTTCAAATTATTTTCGTTCTTGGATCGATCGACCTCATTTGGATCCGAACACGAGATTGCTTACGGAAGAATACCAACGAGGTATAACCGAATTCATGGGGTTAGTTCACCGACAACCGGAAGCAAAAACAGGTAAGTTAAGATGTCCTTGCTCTAATTGTAAAAATAGAAAGGTTATTAAAGAGTGGGATGTTTGGACTCATCTATATTTGAGTGGGTTTACACGAAGTTACAAAATTTGGTATCATCATGGGGAAACTGATTATGAACATGGTAGTACTAGCGAACCTCAGCCAGCGGTTAGATTAGAAGAACCAATTAGAACGGATGTAGATTATGGTATAGGTACTGAGCAGATGGTAAATGATCATTTTAGAGGGGAAGATTTACCCAATGCAGAAGCTAGGAGATTTTATGATATGTTGGATGCTGGAAAGCAACCATTGTACGAAGGTTGCAGAGATGGTCATTCAGCTTTATCATCTGCTACAAGATTGATGGGCATTAAAACAGATTATAATTTGGCTGAAGACTGTGTGGATGCGATTGCTGATTTTGTAAAAGGTATTCTACCCGAGGATAATGTAGCTCCTGGTTCATACTACGAGGTTCAGAAACTCGTAGCTGGTCTTGGTTTATCGTATCAGGTAATAGATGTATGCAGCGACAACTGCATGATTTATTGGAGGGCGGATGAACAGCGGGTTACATGCAAATTTTGTGGAAAGCCTCATTATAAAGATACGAGTGGAAGAGTTCCAGTGCCATATAAAAGGATGTGGTATTTACCTTTGACGGAAAGGTTGCAGAGGTTGTATCTATCTGAACGCACAGCGCAACCAATGAGATGGCATGCGGAGCACTCAACAGATGGTGAGATCAGACATCCTTCAGATGCAAAAGCGTGGAAGCATTTCCAATCAAAGTATCCCGACTTTGCGTATGAAAGAAGAAATGTCTACCTTGGATTATGTACTGATGGTTTTAGTCCGTTTGGCAAGAGTGGAAGACAATATTCTCTATGGCCCGTCATTCTTACACCATACAACCTCCCCCCAAACTTGTGCTTGCGACGAGAGTTTTTGTTTCTCTCGATTCTCGTTCCCGGACCAGAGCATCCTAAGAGATCACTTGATGTGTTTCTTCAGCCACTAATATATGAGTTGCAACAACTATGGGCTCAAGGTGCTGAAACATACGATGTTTCGTGTAAAGAAAACTTTCAAATGCGGACAGTACTAATGTGGACAATAAGTGATTTTCCAGCATATGATATGTTGTCTGGATGGACAACGCATGGAAGGATATCATGTCCATATTGTCAAGATAACACTGATGCTTTCCAACTAAAACACGGAAGGAAAACGTGTTGGTTTGACTGTCACAGGAGATTCCTACCACCTGATCATCCATATCGTAGGAGTAGGAATTTGTTTACGAAGAACAAGAGGGTGTTTGACAGTCCACCTCCGGAAATTTGTGGGAAAGATTTGAAGATACAACTAAGAGATTTTGGTGCAGAAAGGACGCCAGAAGTCGGTGGACATGAGCGTTTTCCGGTAGATGCTGTTGGAGAACTACATAACTGGCACAAAAAAAGTATTTTCTGGGATCTGCCATACTGGGAGGATCATCTGCTAAGGCATAATTTAGATGTCATGCATATTGAGAAGAACTTTTTTGACAATCTCATGAACACGATCCTTAATGTTCAAGGTAAAACAAAGGATAATTTGAAGTCAAGACTGGATTTAGTCGATATATGTGCTCGTTCAGAACTTCATGTTGATGAAAATGGTAGGGCTCCTTTTCCCATATACCGACTTGATGCAGAGGGAAAAGATGCGTTCTTTGATTGGATTTCAAACGATGTGGAATTTCCAGACGGTTACGCATCAAATTTGCGTAACTGTATCGACAGAAAGGAAGGAAAGTTTACTGGCTTGAAAAACCACGATTGCCATGTAATGATGCAGCGCCTCCTTCCGTTCGCCTTCAAGGAACTATTACCACAAAATGTTCATGAAGCAATTGCAGGGATAAGTGGTTTCTTCCGCGATTTATGCACGAGATCAGTGACTCTTGAAGGTATTGAAAATTTGAAGACTAACATAGCCGTGATTCAGTGCAACCTTGAGAAGATATTTCCTCCCTCATTTTTTGATGTTATGGAGCATCTTGTTATTCACCTGGCAAGAGAATTGGAACTTGGTGGTCCTGTGCAGTATAGATGGATGTATCTGTATGAGCGGTATATGTTCCATTTGAAGAAGATGGTGAAAAATTTAAGTAGGGTGGAAGGTTCTATAGTCGCACAGATGATCAATGAAGAAACTTCAAACTTTGCCGAGTACTACTTTCCAGCAGAAGTTCAGACCAAAAACAGAAGACCTGCTCGGCATGATGATAGAGGCGAACGGGCAACATATCATGTTACGGTTCCAGACATTTTCACAGACGTTGGACGACTTAGCGGAAAACCAAAGGACCGTCGACTTACTGAGCAGGAGCGCAGTAATTTGCAAACATATTTGCTCACCAACTGCGAAGACGTTCTTCAATATGAGAGGTAAATAAATGAGCTTACAAATTTTTATTTTAACAAGTTGAAATTTAAATCTTAATTAATTACATTATTGTCATCATATACAGGATTTTCATGGCAGAAAAGCGGTTCGAGTATAGATACGCCACAGAGGACGAACTAGAAGAAATGAAGCAGAGAGAATTTACTGGATGGATGTTTACTTATGTGAGTGCTTTAAACAAATTAAAATATATTTTATCACATATTTATACTAATTCACATTTATTGATATAACATATATATATATGTGCTATTAATAGGTGTCTGCTGGTTTGGCCAGAGGTGAAACATTTGACGATTGGATACGTGAGATGGTCGTTGGACCAAACTTTGTTGTGAAGTCATATCCGAGATTTTGTACTCGAGGATATGCATTCACAACTCAGAAGAGGAGACGTTCGAGTACGACTTATGATGATGGCGTTTGTTCTGCATCAGGAGATGATGTATACTACGGACACATACATGAGATTTTGGAAATCAAGTATTTGGGCATGGTTGGATTGCGCTGTACTGTTTTCTATTGTGATTGGCACGACAACACCCCAGATCGAGGTGTGAGAACAGATGCATTTGGTGTTACATCAGTAAATTCGAGGCGAAAGCTGCAATATTATGATCCTTTCATTCTTGCTTCCCAGGCCGATCAGGTAATTAAATGTTAATTATTCAGAATGATTCATCATCATGTGTATTAATTTATAATTTTTCTAAATGTTACAGGTTTGTTATATCAAGTACCCCCGGGTAAGGAACAGAGATGATCCATGGGTTACTGTTACAAGACTCAACCCGAGAGGCCGAGTTCAGGGAAGTTCTGAGCTGGAAGACCCACTACAACCAAGCACATCCGGCAACTGTAGTGCAGCAGAAAATTTAGCTGGAGTTGGCCTTGTAGTCGATTTAACCGACTTTGGAGAGGAAGCCGTCGTTCACGTAGAGGATGAACCAGTAATTGGAGAGTTTCACCAAGATCCAGATTCAGATTCATCTAGTGATGATGACTCGGAAACAGAATATCATTGATTTTTTTTATTTTTTTTAAAGAAATACCGAGGAAATTCCGAGGAACACTTGATATAACCTCTTTCCTCGAATAATAGTTATTTGGTTTATCTAGCAAGGCAAAGCTGAATACGAATTAAAAACTACTCAGAACACAACCAAATAAAACGAAGAAACCATGTAAAAGAAATACAAACTCATAATTAAGAAACCCAAAAAAAAACTCAGTTCAAAATTAACAGAAAATAAGACCATAAAACGTTAGAATAGAAAAGAAAATAAAATAGCCGGTGATAGCTCCTACTCCTCGTCTCCTGCTCCAGATGTTCCGCATCATTGGGTCTCTTGGACCTCTTTCTTACCCTGTGTGTACCACTCGAACCCGAACCAGAGCTGGATGGAGAGTTGTCCCGATGAACTACATCATCCTTTTGGCAACGACACGGCCTGATACGTGAAATGGCAGCCCAGATCTTGTGTAGCATGTCGTTGTTTGTCTTTATGCTCTGATCTCTCCAATGTTGTTGCTGGCGCGAAGTGGCGTTCGGTGGAAGCTCTTGCAGCTTGTACTGGCTGGAGTCTGATGGGAGTAGCTGATGGGGTTGTGAATCATCTGGAATGGCTTGTGCAGCCTCATCTTCTCCTTCTTCATCAACCACGCCCTTGCCTTTGGTCTGATATTTTGGCGTGAAGAAGGATGGCTTGTCTACTAGTGCGGTAGCAGGGGGTAGGAACTCAACTGCAGCCTCTGAAAGTAGAGAAGTGAGACCGATCTGAGGTAGGTGGCAGTAGAGTGTTTTCTTCGCTCGGTCCTGGAATACGTAGACGTAAGGACCATCCCGATCGATCCTCGAGTGGGGACCAGCTATGAACTCCTTACTTACTAGAGAAATGACATCCAGGTAGTTCCAAGCAATGTTGTTCGATCTGTCCAGTGCTACCTCCTGGTTCTTGCAGTCTACACCCACATGTCTAAGGATCCGAGTAATCACTGCACCAAATCCACATGCATTGCTCTTGGATTTGGTTACTTTCCCCTTGTATCCTGCTAAGTTTGCGGCCAGCACCGCTCCCATGTTGAAGGCAGTAGCAGGTGGGAATGTAGAGTTTCCAAATGCCGGTAGCAAATGCCTCACACCTTGGTACAGGAGGCACAACTCCCATTGCGTGACTGATGCGGCTGTGGTTGTCCCGTATAGCAATGAGCCAATGAGGCGTGTCGCATATCTCAGTACTGGGCTCCGGATAAGTGACTCCTTTGCCTGAGAAGATCTATAAACCCATGTGCCAATCGTTTCCCAGAAGTTCAACAGCTCTGAAGTCCAATAAAGACCATATGTCCTCTCCCCCGCACTCAATCCAAATAGTCCGCAGAGGTCTGTGAAAGATACCTCATAGTATACTTTCTGCACTACGAATGCCAGAAAACCTTCCTCATGCCTATCATCGGGACGGGTGACGTATGCGGATGCTATGAACTGGCGTACCAACTCCGGATAAGTGGGTTCCTTGAGGTTGCATAGTTGGCCTAGACCCATGTTCTGGAACAGTCCTTCAATGTCTGCTTGGATTCCCAATATTGTCATCGTCTCAGGACATGCTAGTTGTGTAGCCGGAACGGCTACCTTCTTCATGTTGTTGTAGTGGGTGGTATCAGACTTATCCCACTTCTTTGGCCTTTGCTTCTCCAGCTGTGACGAACCCGCTTCTTGTGTGTTTTTCTTTGCTGATGTTTTCGTGCGCTTCATTCTCTACAAAATAGAATCATTGCTCTCAACATGGTTATAATCAATTAAGAACTCAAAGCAACATGAAAATGAAAAGCGAAATCGAGTTGTGATAAAAAAAAAAACAAATTGAAAAAAATTCTCAATCCCTAAATAATCTCAAATCCTGTTCCAAACTCGTTAATCACAGACAATTGTGTTCTATTCCATGTTTAAACATCTGTTTCATGCATATTTGATCAAGGAATCAACACGGAAATAAGAAATTCACAAAACCCAAAAAATTGCTCAAGAACACGATTTCAGAATGTGGAGATTCGCGGAGTATACCTGTCTTAGGGTGAAAACGAGTGTAGGAATCAGGTAGAGCTCAAAAAATCAAGTGGAATGGAGCCCAAAATTGTTCAAATCGGATGATTATAGAGAGAGAAAGAGGGGGGGCGAATTATAGGGGAAATCAGAGGGGATGAGAGTTCT
>NC_027753.1:25255277-25259975 GCF_000695525.1 Brassica oleracea var. oleracea | reverse complement strand
ATCGATCGATCTGTTTACAAAAAAACGTTCGGAATATACCGAGGGACATGTTCCTCGGAATATACCGAGGAACTGTTCCCTCGGAATATTCCGAGGAACTGTTCCCTCGGAATATTCCGAGGAATATGTCCGTCGGTATATTCCTATCGATCGATGTATATATGTCCAAAAACGCATCGATCGATGAACGTCCGAGGAAATATCCCGACGAAGTTCTCCCTCGGTATATTCCGAGGACATTTCCGACAAACTAGTGGTCCTCGGAATTTCTTCGGAAGTTTGTTTCCTCGGAATTCCGTCGGAAAATTTCAAGGGATTTCCGAGGAAAGAAGAAATTCCGAGGAATTAATTCCGACGACTTGTTTCGTCGGTATGTCGTCGGAATAACGATATTCCGACGAAATTCCGACGATTTTTTCCCTCAGAATCCTTCATGTTTTCTTGTAGTGAACCAACACCTTGAACTCTTCCTGTTGTAGAAAAACCCTAAACACTTACAATCCCTTGTGCACTTGGCTCCACACGCTTTCTCCGTTGCCGAGGAACCACCGTTATACTTAGTCATGAAACTATCAGCTCCTTCGATCTTGAAATAATGAAACGTCTTGGGATCGCAACTTGCTAGACTCGGAGTCTTACAAGTCTCGTCCCATCCAAGTAGCCCTTTGTCGCTAGGACAAGCGTTACACTGACCTTTCTTACACAAACCAAAGTTCAAGCAATGCTCAGGGATCCTACACTCGTCGTTACCGTCAGTATCGTCGTTAGTAAACGCCGTGTAGGTCACGTCCCAAGCGGTCGCAGTCGCTGCGGTACTATAACTCCAAACTCTAACGTTTCCGTCTGATTCCAACCTAATGAAACTCAACGTGGCATTGTGTTTTGGACGCGAGAGGAACGTGGAGACGTTGAATTTAGACCCAGAGTCGACGCCTTCCATGTGTAAACCCCACGTGGTGTCGGAATCTTCCTGGGCTTGGAACGTAATGGACTGTAGTTGAGTAATCTTGGAGAAGAACTCGTAGTTGTAATAAGCGATAGGTTTCGGAGTTTTGTTTGTCGTGTAGTACAAGACTAACTTCTTGGCTTCCATCACGAGACTGTATGGTCCGTTTGTGTTAACCGATGGAGACCGTCTGCTTACGAGCTTGTTCCGACCATTGAGTTTAAGTGATTGTCCGACAAGAAGAGTGTCTGTCGGAGAATCAAAGCTCTGCCATATAAACTTCCCCTTGTTGTCGTATATTACCATATTGCCATTCTCCAAGATCTTGATCCCCACGGCACCTTTGTTCGCCGTGTTGGTTTGCCACACCATGCGACCATCGGCTTCGGCGAGGACGAGGTTTCCGTCTTCGCCGAAAGTCAACGTAGCGTTTTCTTTGACCGGCGAGCCTCTGTTAGCTTCCCAGACCCATCTGAGAGTGGATTCTTGAGCTCTGTTTCCGATTCTGAGGGCGAGAGTGTATGCGTTTGGGGTTGTGTTGTAGAAACAGAGACGGAAGTTATCGTTGAAAGGCTGGAAGCCACGCACGTCAGGGTTGTATTCGATGGGACTGTAGTCGGTGTAGCCTCCTTCGTTGACCACTCGGAACTGCTCGTCGACGGGGACTTTGGCTTGTGCTCCGATCAAGAAGATGGAGAGAGTTAAGCAGAGAGCTGATGTGATTGAGAATTTCATTTTATTTTATGTGTGTGTGTGTTTAATGGATCTTGGTGTGTTTTAGGGGATATAGAATGAGTTTTCTACTTATAGAAGCAAAGGAAGTCACATCTTTGTGTTTATTAGGTTTAATATGTTTAAAATAGTATTTTCGGCGACTTTTTGGTCTTTGTTTTGCTATATTAAATATTTTTTTGATGGTTTTTCTTCATACATTCAAGAGAGAAACTATTTTAACACTCAATGCTAACTCGTGCACGATTTAGCCAAACCTAGTCAACAATTGAGAATGAGATCTTAATGAACAAGATTCGAGATAAGATGTTTAGCATGATGTCAAGATTTATCAGCTGTAATTCACTAAGAGCAAGTTAACAAACAAAAGGCACATTAACTGTAATTAGCTTATAGACTTATAGTTTGTTTTAATTTCCCCAAGTAGTAATATTTATTTCATACAAACCTTCATATTTTCTTCAGTAATGAATTTGAATATATTTTTATCAAGTGTATTCTGTGACAACTAAAAATATGGCATGTTTTCTTTTACAAAGCCAGTCAGTAATTATTATTATACTAGTTTTGGAAGTTTCTTCTTTCTTGCATTACATGCAACATTAGCTAAATTAATTCGAAAGGGTACGAGAGATGTGTATTTTGATTGAACACAAGAGAAATAAATAACGCTTTTGAACTAGGACCGGCACCTTTTTAATTATGACCCTTAGGGAAGGATGCGCGTGGTCGATTTTATCGTCTCTTTGGACTTGATTGATATATTTATACATATACAGAATTCGATATTCAAATACATGCAACTACAGAAAGTTCTCTGTATTATATCTATTATAGTTTTGGGCATCGGTAGGAACAGAAGCACCGACAGAACCAAAATTTTCAATTTTGGTTTTAACATAACTGATCGGCTAATTTAAAAATTTAATCAGTTTTCGGTTTGGGACACAACAACAGAAATAAATCAATTTTACACACCTGAATATTTTGTTTTCTACCAATTAACTGAATAAACTGATATATAAATTGATTTTGGTTTAATTCAGAATGAATAATAACACCCAAAACTGAATTGAATAACCTAAATAAATTCGGAACTAAACCAAAATTTAGTTCGGTTTACTTCAGTGTCATTTTCTAAAAACCAAAAATCCGATAACCGAATAAACCAACCTGAAAAAATCGTATAAACCGAATGCCCAGCTATTATACCGAGATAAAAAGAAATACCGTTGTTAATTATGTTTTTGTAAGACTAATCTGCCACTTGTTTGCTTTATACAGAATCTAAAGAAAGTGGAAGGTGTCAATTATGATCCAGACCGGCTCAACACGTGTGTGATTATTCGACGGCTGAAATTTTTGTGATTATTTTTGTGGTCCATGTGCCAACTTGTATTAAACAAAAGTAACAAAAAATGAAATAAAAGACTATTTATTTGTTCAGCCTAGGTCCATCGCACACGTGGGCCTTACATCTAATGGACTGCATTCGCTGTTTCTTACCCGAGAAGGTCTGTTACCTTTAGGTTCCAACCTCTATACGCTTTCGATTCTGATTCCAGTGCGAGATTATACGTGATACATACACTGATACATCGATACACGTTTAATGATAACACTGATACAAAATATATGTGATGATAATCGTCCCCGATATATTAATTGAGGATCTTTTAATAAGTTACTAGATATTGACCCGCCCTCAAGAAGGCGGGTATATTTTTTATTTTTAAATTTTTTGTCTAATATAATTTATATGTTTGTGTGTTTGTATAATCATATTTTGTATGATATGAATTTAATAGAATAGATAATTTTTGTAAATATATTAAATAAATCAAGTTTCATAAGTATGTACTTGTGTCTTTCCTTGTATCATATATGTATTTTTTGTAATCATATTTGTGTTTTTATCTGTGATAATATTTGCGTAATTTTTTTTAAAGTATTTTGATAATTGTATTGAATTTATTATATTGTTAAACTATACATTTGTGCCATAGCCTTTTAACACATTAATATGGTACTTTATTTTCAGTTCAAACAGTATTTTTTTTTTAAAAATAACAAAGTATTGTTACAATTTTGTTTAGTAATAAAACAGTAATAAATAAATAGATTAAATAAAAAAAATGTTTTTCATAAAATTAGAATTATTTAAATTCGTATATAATTATAATTACATTATTATTACACATAATATTACACATAATAATTTGTATAGCAATTAAAAATGGGTTATGCAAATCAAAGTCCATGGCCCAATTTTAATGGGTTTCGTAAAAATTTAATTTTACATTTTGTTTTACATTTTTTGTTTTACATATTTTGTATGGGTATATTTTTTTTTTACATTTTCTTAGGAATTTAATTTTCATTTTTGTGTTTCTATTTGTAATTATATTTGTGTTTTTCTTTGTAATATTTGTGTATAAATCTTAATTATAATATGTTTCATTAAAAAATAGCAATTTAAAGTGCCCATAGAAATACACACTGCAAGCGTTGAACAATATGTGTGGTCAGTGTTTTGAAATTCGATCCGGATCCGCGGTTGAACTGGTAAACCCAGTGACCTAAAATAAATTCGGTTTGAATTTTGTGAGAAGAAACAATATTTAAAAAACTAACAAAACCCGCAAAAAACCTAGAATCCGGTTATTAATTGAACCACTGGTTAAACCAATTGATAACTTTTACTTTTTTTTTATAATTTTAATTATGTTTTTAAATCTGTTTTGTATACTTTTTAATTAAGAAATTAGGTTTTTTAGTTTTGTTATCGACAATTTTACTAATGATGTTTTATTTTTGGTTTATTTTGATTTGAAGTTTAGTTTTGTTATTCACAATAGACGTACAAATATTTATGAAAATTTAAGTTTTGATATTTTTTGTTAGATGTCATAAATCTTAACTTGTTGTAATTTTTTTTTAAATAATCTAAACTATTTTTGATATTTTATATGTCAAATGAAATTAAATATATAAAAACTAAAATTAATTATTTACTAAAT
>NC_027753.1:25252766-25254532 GCF_000695525.1 Brassica oleracea var. oleracea | reverse complement strand
AAAAACTAAATGTTTAATTATTTACTCGATAATATAAATATATGAAAAAGAAAGTTTAATTTTTTAAAAACTTTCTAAATTTGTGAAATGTTACAATATCTTTGAATATGACAATAAAACAATATTTTACTAATCTTTATATATATAGTTACGATTTTAATAATGAAATAATAATCCAAAAGTATATATATAGAAGAAGATACAAATACATGTGAAAGTTTAAAACAATCTATTCAATGAAAAAAATACAACCGTCAACTTATTATGTTTTAAAAATTGATAGACACACATATTGCAATATATACCAATTTAAAATTGAAAACAAAATATTTATATAAAAATAAATGAAAATAAAAATCTGCGCGGTTGCGAAGGTCTAGATCTAGTTAAAATAAAAAATGGGCAAAGATCTATAAAGTGCATTTGTTTCTAAAGCCCACATCTCTACATCAAACAAAATAAGTCCAATAACCCAACTTCCAATTGCAAACGCAAAAGATAAAGATGAGTTAATAAAATAACAGGGGTAGGACACGTGGAATGCCAAGAAGAAAGGTCGATGAGCATCCTTCGCCGGCTTTGTTCATCCACCGTTTTAGCATTACCGGTGACGATTTCCACTGTAATCGAAACATGCTTATCAATTTCTAATCCACGAATACCGTTAAGATCCTCAACGAACCACCGTAGAAGACCTTAAACAGATAAATTCAGTCATCTTCACCTAGATTTGCTTCTCTTCTTCCGCGTCTAACTACATCTCAAATCGCCTTCACCATTGGACACTTCACCCCCCCTATCTATCTAAAATGGCCACGACCATCCATGGAGGAGCTAACGCATCACTATCGCCGGAATGAAAAACTCTGCAAAAGAGCTTTTATTTGCATGTTCAATTGAGACTCCAAGAATAGAATTGGGTTTCTGCAACTGGGTTCAATCCCGAAAAATTGTGTGTTCATAAAAAATCAATAATCTAATTTATTTTTGTAGGAAGAAACTTAACTGTTTTGGTTATAGACAAAGAAAAAGTAGAAACTGTTTTTGGCATTGACAATATAACGTCGGTAGTATTTTATTATAATTTTTTTTTAAATAAATTAAATAGACGGTTGGATGCTACTTTTATTAATTGGTCACACTGGTGTTTTAATAGAATAGATAACCTGAATTTTGTAAAAATTAAAAAAAAAACCAATCTATGTGGCACTTGTGTATGCTTTCTAGTTTCTAAATCCTATTTCAAAGAATTCTAAAGCACCTTATATAAACTATAGTCTAAAAATTACATTCTCTAACAAAATAATATTTCGCATGCTATAATTGGTCGCATATATCAAATCTCTTATATATTAAAAGAGAAGCATTGTAATAAATGCATTCACACTATAATAGACACGTGGCTGTAACACCCCGATCCGGCCGACTAGGCCGCGGTCGAAGCCTTACGTCGCTCGGTCCACTTCCTGGCCGAACCTCTTAATTTTTGCCCTTTAATTATAATATCGCCTAAAGGCGAGGGCTAACTTAGACCTTAGCTAAAGACTTTCTCAGTCCTTTATAGCCTAGATCCTTTCAACAGATACGCAGCGGATTATTCTCTAATTAACCATTGGTCTAAAACCAATCTAAAACTTGTCTGGTCGAATTACCTTAGCCTTGGTCAATTTACACAACTACCGATTAGCTTAAAGGTCAATCCTAAACCCAAACCAAGTCATACGATTCTGAGGTTCCATTCCCCTAAACCATTCTATCTAGATCTA
>NC_027753.1:25215672-25250697 GCF_000695525.1 Brassica oleracea var. oleracea | reverse complement strand
GATCCGTTCGTACCCTTTCAGTCCCGACCCGTTCGTACCCTTTCGGTCACGACCCGCTCACATCCCATGGATCATGATACGTTCGTACCTCTTGGATCACGACACGTTCGTACCTCTTGGATCACGATATGATCGCAGATCTTGGATCACGATACATTGCAACCTTAGGATCACGATGAACCCTTTGGTCATTGGTACCCTTTGGTCCTCGTACCCTTTGATACTTGTAACCCTTGGTATCTCGTACCTTTTGGTTACTTGCATCCTTTGGTATCTCACAACCTTTGGTAACTCATGACCCTTGGCAACACGCTACCTTTGGCGACTAGTACCCTTTTGATCCAACCTCTCGGCTATGGTTAGCGATCAACGTAACCAACCATGACACTAGGTTCTATGACGTGGTAACATGGTTAACTATCACGTTCCATATATATATATATCATATAGACATAATAATATAAAGAAACAGAGATAGAACCACTCACAACCCAGGTTCTAAAACGCGGCCGGAGCGGCCGATTACGCGCCGGTGAAACGCTTGGCGCCGGAGCTCCGCCGCGACTTTGCCCTGTTCGGCCAAAAACTCGGGTCGAAATAAAACAGCATATTATGGTATTTCCGTGTTTGAAAACGATAATTTCATCACGAATTTCATCATATTTCAGTGCTATCAACAAAGAAATGGAGTTAAATCAACGGGAATCGTTAAAAAAAAATGTTGATTTGTGCTGGAGAAGATAAAAAACGGCTGTAATTAGGTTTAGAAGGAGAGAAGAGACGACAGGGAAGAAGAAAATATATTTATTATTATGCCATTAATGAGAAAAAGCAAAAAAAAAATTAAAAAGCGCATCCGGGCGTCGAACCTAGGATCTGTCGAATTAAAACTAGCTAGAAGACCACTACACCATAACAACTCTCACTGCCTTTTTGGGAAATCGTTTAATATTAACTATATATAACCATAAATTAAAAAAAAAAACTCAAAACTAATCCCCGATTAATTGGCGATTAATCTCTGATTTTTTTGCAATTCGCTAGACCCGGACCGAGCGCCCGACTAACGCCTAGCGCAATTCCGAACATTGCTCACAACCGCTATAGCCCTTACCGATCGGTTAGTCAGTCTCTCGGCTAACCGCCCTTGGACCCTTGGTCCTTTGCGCCTATTTCCCTCCTGGAATAGGTCTTACTATTGGCTTGGCCTCAGTGACTTATAAAAGCCACGGCCTCATATGGCTAAAGCCATACTCACCATGAACCGGATCGTGCCCTTACGGCTTTGATCCCGGATCCTGCCCTTCCGGCTTGGATCCTCGGTTCTCATTGGGGGATCCCTTTGTTTAGGACGTGTGTCCTTTGTCTCAGACAGAATGAGACTGAATAAGACTGAATGAATTTATCCCTGGACGTCCTCCCTTTATATAGAAAACCAAAGGGCATGTGCGAAGGAACACATCCCTTCCAAGCATCCTTTCGGAACAGATCTTGGCCATCGATTACAATCAACGGTCCAAATTGCACCTATTGGATCTTGGAGGTTTCTGATTACAATCAACGGTCCAGATTGCACCTGTTGGATCTTGGAGGTTTCTAGATACCTCTAGGCACGTCCAACAACATTTAGTTTATCCCTGGACGTCCTCCCTTTATATAGAAAACCAAAGGGCATGTGCGAAGGAACACATCCCTTCCAAGCATCCTTTCGGAACAGATCTTGGCCATCGATTACAATCAACGGTCCAGATTGCACCTGTTGGATCTTGGAGGTTTCCAGATACATCTAGGCACGTCCAACAACATCTAGGCATGTCAAACCCAAGCCCAAACTGATATCCCAAGCCCATGGCCCGACCACAAGAGCCCACCGGCCCGTAGCCACCTTGGGTCGACCATATGGCCCGACCATAGTCCGGACCTGGCCCAACTGCCTACGACCCGAACACTCAGTCCAGCTGAGTGGAGCTGACTCCCAGCTGACCCAGCTGAGTGAGCTAGTAGCTCAGCTAGTTGAGCTGACATAACTTGGACCGAGCTAGACTGCACTGGATCGAGCTTTGTTCAGCTGATCGAGCTACTCGTCTACATCGTCCAGCTATTGTACAACTCTCCCAACTTATTCTCTTCATCCTATTCAATCCGTCTAAGTCCTTTGATCCATTTATTGACATAGACCCATGATCCATTCTGATCATTTCACTCATCCTACCTTGTTCACGATCAATTCTCTTGATCTGAACAAATGCAGTCTGGTTTCTATCGAAACGTCTAGGTCCTATGTCGAGATCCCGGGACGGGGATGCGACATGGCAGTCTCACAATGATTTGATAATAAGTATACTAACGCGTTCACACTATATTCATAAATGTGTTCACACTATGTACTCTGCGTTTTAAAAAAATATATAACTCACATACATCGTTCTAATAAAACTCTGGATTTTTCGGTCCGAATAAAAATAGATAATGAATCAAAGCCAAACTATATATATATAAATTATTTTTATTTTTTTCGGATAAAGTTGAGCAAAATATTCATAAATTTTGATCCAATTCGTTATTCATTCTGATTTGAACAAAAAAATCTGGATATCCGTAACTCTACGAAACAAATCAAATATCCAAAAAAGAAGCAAATCACAAATACCCATATTCTTAGGAACAAATATCTAATTCGATCTGTTATATGCATGTTCTTTACATATATATGTTATATATTATACTTTATATCAGTTTTACGATATTTTTATGAATTAAATTTATTATATTAGGTACTAAAATTTTAAAAGTTAAATAATGTTTTATTTTTGTAATAAAATGTTATTATTAAATTTTTTAATTATTTTTAAAATTTTATTTTATTTATAGATCAAATCGAATATTCTTTAAAATTCTAAAACATTTCGGATATCCGAGTCACCGAATATATAGGTGGCTAAAGATCAAATCGACACAAATGCTTCTAAATACCCATATATTTGATATGTGTTCACCCCTATTTATGAATACAATTTTATTTTCTTTATATAAAAAATGAATAATGTCAAGGCCTCTTTTATTTTAAATTAATTTTAATTTTATCTTTCATGTATTATTTTGACCAAAAATGTCATTTAATATTAATTAACAATATCTTTATATATTTGTCAACTATTTTTATATACTTTTTACTTACACATAAATGTGCACTTTGATGTGAGCACTTTGTAACAAAATATTTACTACAACTGAAAAATCTAATTTTTTTGAAAGTTGAAATATTTTTCTTAATGCTTCTTTCACTACCGACCAAATTTTAGTGAAATGATTTGTTTTAATAATTTTTTTTTCTTTTTATTAAGCTATTATCTGTTTAGAAACTATAATATGAAACTATTGGTTCGACATGAAGACTATCTAAAATTCATAAAATGAAAATTAACAAATAATATTAATTTTTGGTTTTTACTGAAAAAACCAAAAAATCAAACATTTTAACCGAATAAAGTAAAATGAATATTAATTTAAAATAATAGTTATATTTTAGAAGATTAAAAACCAAAAAAAAAACTTAAAACCGAACCAATATCTTTTTATTAAAAATTACGAAACTAATAATCACATTCCGCGCAAGGCGCGGGTTATTACCTAGTCTGTATTGTTTCGCAGACTTTCCTTAAATAAAACCTACAGAATTACCTAATGTGATTAAAATATATTTATATATATATATATAGCAATTAATGATTTTAAACAATAAAGATTTGATAACCATTTGTATACTTTTTATCATTTTTGTTTATTTCTTTATTATTAAAACAAATTACATAATTAGATTAATCATATAATAAAAATCTAGATCTTTTTTTTTGTATATGTTGTATTTTGAATTTTTCTAAACGAGTATAAATTACTAAAACTGTTAAAAATCTCACATAAACTTTTATGATCAATGTTTAATTTTTTTTCTATATTAAGATACAATGATAATAAGACCATATGAAGAAATAATTTTATTTTAATAGGTTTTTATGTTAATATATATAGATATATTTCATATCGTTTAAATTAAACTATACATCGTATGAAAATGTAAACTTATATTTTGATATTTGCATTGAACATATTTTGAAAAGTTAATATTTTAATTTTTAAATCTTCATTGTTTTATAAATGATTATAAATTATTGAAATTATCCCACATTAAAAAAACAAATTCGTTGGTGTAAACTTTGTTATACAAATATGCAAATAATCATAAAATCATATGAGTAGAAACTTCATTTAATAAATATCCATATTAAAATTGTACTATATACATACATATATTAATATCATTTAAATTTAATTATATATCATATACAATATATAAGATTAATTGTTTTGATTTATTTACCCTAAAATAATTGCGAATAAACAAGAGTGATAGTTTGATTTATATGCATACGCCAATTTATTACATAATAGTAACTGATTTTTTAGTTATTTAATATATATATACTTATTATTTTATTATTTCATAATATGCAGAAAAACATAAAATAAATAATAAATATAAAATATTTATTCGGCGAAAGGTGCAGATCTTAACCTAAATATGTATCTCTTTAATTATTTTAAATCATAAGCATTTTCTGAATCTCAGGTCAAAATAAACAAACGAAATGGGAATAAACATCAAAATCAATATTTATATCGAACAATAACCAAAATGAAAAAGAGAAAAATATTGAAGATATATAGGATTGACATGTGAACGTAAATTTCTCATAACCATAATTAATTTTTAAATTTCTAAATCATGATATAATACCGAGCTGGCATAGTTTCATTGTAATCAAATAGACCCGAGATTTTTCGACCTAAACGTTAGGTTCTTATGCGGTAAGTGATTTTTTGACCTAATTTTTTTTCAAAATGGGATCAGCTCATTAGTAAACAAATTATGTAATTAACAAAAAGTAAAAAAAAAATTGTTTAAAGACCAAAATATTAATTCAATCAAGAATATAAATTTATTTTTCTGTATAATATTTTTTAAATAATTTTTATATAAATTTATCTTGCACAAGGCGCATGTCTTATCCTACTAGAAAATAATTGAGTACTAGATTAAGATCTGCGCCTATGAACATTATATATAAAAATTATTTTATATATTATATGTTTTTACATATTATGAAATAATAAATATATATCGAATAAATAAAAGTCAGCAACTATTACATATATAATTAAATTGGTGTGAACATATAAATCAATTTTTTAATCCAAATATCATTTTTTATTTGATAGGATATATAATTAAATTTAAATGATATTAACATACATAGTATATTTTTAATATTAATGTATATTAAATAATACTTTCTACTCAATGTTCAAAACTTTTATCAAAAAATAAATTTTAAAGCAAATTTCAAAATTAAAATATTTATGTATTTTATATGGTATATAGTTTAATTTAAAATAATATATATATATATATATATATTTTAATCTTAATAGTAAATTAAATTAGACGTTTTACTTATATGATTTGCAATCATTTTTATTTTGTCATAACCATGGATCACAAAATTTGAATGTGAGACTTTTAACAGTTTTAGTAATTTATAGTTATTTTAAAAATTTTAAAATATAACATATACAGAAAAATCTAAATCTTTATTATATGGTTAATGTAGTTGTTTAATTTATTTTAATATTTTAAAACAAAACCAATATGATAGAAGATAAACTATTTTTAACAAATCTTTATTATCCAAAATCATTAATTGCCATATATACTTTAACCAAATCAGGTAATTCCATAATTTTTATTTAAGAAAATAATAAAGAACATTAATAATGAATTTATGGTTAGTTTAATAATTTTTTTTTATATAATTAGATGGAACAACCTATTTCTCTAGTGGTTTTAAGAATCATCCTAGTGACGACACATGGCTATAAAAAGAAGTTGTAATGTTTCTCAGTTAATATACGTGGGATTTGTAAATAAAAGAAAACATGGAGGAAATTAGAAATTATTAAATCAAGAGGTATTGTCATGCTTATCTAGATATGACAATCATGTACTTAGACCGCGGACCTGGCCCGTAAAGGACTGTCGCGGGACGGTATTGAGATGAGGTTTTGTAGGCCCGTAAATTTGCGGGCTTCGCGAGACGGGTCTTTGCGGACTGGGCCGTTTGCAGGATGGACCGAAACGGGTCATGCGGGATTACATGGTCCCACATTTTTTTACATTTCTTATTTTACCTGGAAAAACGAGAGAGTGAGTGAGAATGAAGCGATTCTTGTGACTTTCCCCCAAAAAACATAAGGAGTTCCGGCGATGATAATTCGAGCTCCGGTGATGATGATTCGAGATCCGGCGATGACGACTCCAGCTCCAGCGATGGCGATTCGAGCTCTGGTGGTGTTTTGATTTGGTTTTCTTTTTTTTAATTACACACAACTATGAATTGCTTTATTACAATGTGAGATTTTTTGTTTAAGTTAATTGGTTTTGTTTTCAATACTGTGAAATGATGTTTTTCTTAAATTAAATTTGGTTACAATGATGTTGTTTAGGAGAAAAGTTAGTTGTATATCGTGTCACTTGTATAATTTGACAAAGTGATTCTTGATTTTTTTTTTTGATATCCAAAGAATTACAAAGAGAGATGGTTTGATGAAGACATACAACACTTGAGCCAAGTTATTATATGTTATGTGGTACGGGTTTGGATCGGTATTCTTAGGACCGCAGTCCGCGCGGAACATGCCCGCTGTGACTCGTTCGATGACTAATCCGCCGCGGTACGGAATGGATAAATCCGTTTGACATCTCCAGGCTTATCAGTAATAGATGAAACTATCGAGGTAAATTCGTCAAAACAAAAACTTTTGGGAAAATATGTAATAGCCCATAAATAAGTAAAGCGTAGCATAGAGCATGTGGATAAGACATATGGATGCACGATATGATGCATCTTCCAGATTTACAAACGAACAGGGCCATAATCATCGAGTAATTCGACAGAAGACAAAGTGTTCTCTTGATCATCGGTGGGCGGATCTTCTCCCTCCCTCTCTAAAACCCTAACTCTGATCGATCGAATTCACCAGCGCGAGTTAATGGCGAACAGTAGTCTACCACGAAGAATCATCAAGGTTCGTTTCCCCAATCTACGTTTCTGATCTCATTTGACGAATCTCTCTAAACTCTTAATTTCATTTGCCATGTTATAGGAAACTCAACGTCTGCTCAGTGAACCGGGTAACATGGTTTTGCATGAAAGTTTGAATTTTGTTGTAAAGGGTAAGTTAAAAATGTGATCTTTAACGGAGTTGATTGATTGTTGTAGCTCCTGGTATAAGTGCATCTCCATCTGAGGATAACATGAGGTACTTCAACGTTATGGTACTTGGTCCTTCACAATCACCTTATGAAGGTAATTTGTTTAATTACCATGTTCATCCTTTGGTTTAAGTGGCGTTCTACTAGTTGGTAGATGTCCATGAAAGAGTTTTAACTACTTCCTCAATGCATGCTACTTCGAATGATTTACTTCTGGAAGTAACGAAATGGTATTCTGGTAATTTGCTTTTCCGTTTCTTTGCTTAAAGGTTTACAAGATGTTTATCTCGAATCTTGTTAGATTGTTGGGTTTAGAAGATAGCTGGGGAGAATGTTAGTGTATAGAAGAATTATGAGCTTGTGCAACTGTACTTTATTTGTATTATCACCACATTTAATTCGTTTCCTTGCGCTTTTTGGCTTCTTCTTTGAAATAAGTCTACTCATTATTGAAGATTTGAAGGTTTAGTTTTCTTTTTCTTTTTCTAGGAGGAGTTTTTAAGTTGGAGCTCTTTTTGCCTGAAGAATACCCTATGTCAGCTCCCAAGGCAAGTTGCTTGTATTGGAGTTTCTATGCCTCTTTAAAAAAAACTTGAATCTTGTGATGAAGTTATGGATATTTACTTTCTCATCTGATGCTGAGTTGAATATAAGACTGTAGTTAGTAAGTAAGTTTGTCTGTTTGGGATATTTGTAAATGCACCAAATGATCTCTGGGAGTGGTGCATCTGGTTAGCATTTCTTGTGATGGTTTCTCGTTTCGTATAGCTATATTCAGTTTGAATGAAAAGTGTATGTGTAGAGAGATGCAGTGTACACTTGGGCTCTTTTGATGATTTCGATTTGGAACAGGTTAGGTTTCTCACCAAGATATACCATCCCAGCATTGATAAGGTCTCTGATCTAACTGCTTCCTCTGTTTTCCCTTTACCATTCACGAAACAATATACATATTCACTATAAACTTGTATATTTGCATCTACAGCTTGGAAGAATCTGTCTCGATATTCTGCAAGACAAATGGAGCCCTGCTCTACAAATACGAACAGTGCTCCTAAGGTACGTATGAGTTACTTACATTATGTTCTCTCATTCTCTCCACAAACCGTAGGCTCCTTATTCTGTTGATGTGTTGTCCTAAAACCAGTATTCAAGCTCTTCTGAGTGCACCAAACCCTGATGATCCCTTGTCTGAGAACATCGCTAAGCATTGGAAGAGTAATGAGGCTGAAGCTGTGGAGACAGGTAATGTGATTTGAAACCATGAATTCTGAACTTAACTAGTTACTACTACCCTCTGTTGGTATCTCACAACATCCTTGTGAACTATCTGCGCAGCTAAAGAATGGACCCGTCTTTACGCAAGCGGTGCATGATGGACTGGAGAGTGAAAGATCTCACATTCATCCAAATAACATTTAAGTTTGGTGAAATCTATCAAACATCAAAGTTATAAAAAGCTTATACTTTACTGTTTCTCCCCTCTTATAATGATAAAAATGTGAGTTTCGGCACAGGAAGATGTATATTGTATCATTACTAGTAGGGTCAAGACTCGTGTGCCTACTTGAGCTCGTCAAGTTTCGTTGAATCAAAACATCTTCTCTACTTTTGTCTAAGCTCTGCCGATTCTGCCAAGTATTCATGTCATGATGAGAAACACTCCAAACAGTTTGCAATTAGGTCATTGCACTACAAACGAAATAGATAAGACCATTGTATTATAGGACACAAGTTCTGTCGGAAAAGAATAACTACAAGAGCTTTACAATTTCTGTTGAGAAAGATATCAACACTATTCAAGATTTAAGAACATGAATCAAAGAAGATTTGAACCATGGCTGTGAAGGCAGGACATGGTTTACACTTTTATTTAGAGCATAGTATGCAAATCTTTTACATACATCAGATCCTATCAAGTTCTGAAATGTGAAATCCCAATAAGAAAAGGCGTTGTAGGCTTGTAGCTCAGCCCGTAAAAGCATAACAAATTTACAGTCTCAGGATCTGCAAAGAAAAGGCGTTGTAGGCTTGTATCCGAATGGTGTGTACAGAAGGGGGCTGCCCTTGCCCCTTTTGAGGCTATGAACAACATGTGAGCATTAGAAAGGAGAAAACTAAAAAAACATCATTATGCATCAGAATGTGCATCTTGTTCTAAAACCTCGCCGTTTCCTAGCTTCAGTACACAGCTTCCAAGAGGTTGAGAGTTCTGACAGAGGAGCATGGAGAGACAGAACATGCATAGTCCTGTTTCAAGGTAGGAGAACTAATCATAAAACCACACAAGCAAGCAAGAAGTGTCTATCAACTGAATGCAACATTGTGTCTCTCTTCTTCTACTAATATTCCCTTCAGACAGGTTTTGTGTCTATTTTTTTCTCGTTTACAGGTCACTTGCATCTACAGTCTAACTTAACACAAGAGTTTGAATAAAAGAACATGACCAATTCCTATTCATTCCGACATGATATTGTTATGTAATATCATCAAAGTACCCACAGGCTTTTCTACATTGAAGTGACATTTTGTACAAGCAAAGTGTGGATGCTTTTACCTGCATACGCAACGGTTACACCTGATATAAGTCGTCCTAGGGCTGACAAAAAGTATAAGCAGATCACGACCTAAAAGAGAGTGCATCACACGAGCATCTTCAGTATAAACACACAATGACTAACTTAATCAATGGTAAAATGGGTAAAGAGAGTAATATATAGATGCTAATGCATTTAGATATATACAAATGATACATCCAACATGTAATAAGTTGGTAAACTAAGGACACAGACTTGCCTTGACAAAAAGCCTCTTGTCGTGTCCTGTTGCTGCAACCCTCAGAACGGCCTCTGCTGCTCCAACCGTATTAGCTAAGCGCGCAACGATGTTACTTGCTGTGTCCTGTGATATTTGCCACTCTAGCGGATCCACTGGAACCCTTTGAGAAACAAAAAAAAGTTATAGAATCAGTAAATCAGAGACCGATGAACATAACCCAATACCACGACAAAACATGATAAAAGTCGAGAACTTTTGTGGTGAGATGATACTTACGAGACATTGAGTTGGCGAAAGAGGAGACCGAGGATGGCGAGTGAGCACAAGAGAACGATGAGTACATCGGCGAATAGAGAGAGAATAGTCGCGTCGCGATATGAGCAGTGATAATAGACTAGCGTCCCGCTTATCAGCAACCCCATCGCCTTCCCTACTTCTCCCATCTCTCCTCCCAAAACTTTATTCACTCCCAGATTTCCCCAGAGAGATTCGTTTTTTTTTTTCTTCCCGGAAAATAAACTGTTTTTTCTGGCTTGATCAGACACAGATTCTCAAGCATTAACGAAAGGAAGAGAAACACGGAAACATTATTAACGGGCCCGCACTTATTGGGCCATACATAAATATTAGAAAGCCCATAGATAATCTGCCACGTGGTTACGATTTTGTCAATATCAGATCATCATCTCCTTCAATATCTAGTATCTACGTGCTTCCCCTCTCTCTCTCTACTCTTCCTTGGTTAGTATCTCCATCTCCATATCTCTCTCTCTCTCGATCGCCGATCTTTGATCAGAGGCTTTGACAGTCCATTTCTGATCGGTGAATTTCGATCGGATCTCGGGGGGGTTTTGTAGGAGGTGAATTTTTGTTTTTTTGCTGCGAAAATGCCGGCGTTTTACGGAGGGAAGCTCACGACCTTCGAGGACGATGAGAAGGAGAGCGAGTATGGTTACGTTCGCAAGGTATCGTTCGATCTGTGATATCATTTTGAACAGATGTTTAGATATTCTGTGGACTACTGTGGGAGAAGTAGACCTTTGATCTGATCTAATAGTTCTCAGTGGTTTGACATTTTGTTTGGTGACGATGCAGGTTTCAGGGCCCGTCGTTGTGGCTGATGGTATGGCAGGTGCTGCTATGTATGAGTTAGTCCGTGTTGGGCATGATAATCTGATTGGAGAAATCATCCGTCTTGAAGGAGATTCCGCCACCATCCAAGGTTTTGTTCTTACTGTAATTTTATTTTACTTGTTCATCTTCTTCTTATCTGTTTTGGATCTAACGTTTTACTGATATTTGGCAACTTTAGTTTACGAGGAAACAGCTGGACTGACTGTTAATGATCCTGTTCTTCGAACCCACAAGGTTCGTGAGCTCTTTATCTTGGTTTTTGTTTCTTTCGGGTTGTTTGTCTGCAGCTGATAGAAGTTTTGTCCTGAAATTTTCAGCCTCTTTCTGTGGAGCTTGGACCAGGAATATTGGGAAACATCTTCGATGGAATTCAGGTTCAGTTTAAGACTTGTTTGTTTCGTTATAACATTACAAACTGCAGATTGTGGCTTCTCACATTTATTTGGTTTCGTTTTTTCAAATATCACAGAGGCCTTTGAAGACTATTGCGAAAAGATCTGGTGATGTCTACATCCCTCGTGGTGTGTCTGTTCCTGCTCTTGACAAAGATTGTCCTTGGGAGTTCCAGCCCAATGATTTTGGTATATTTTTTTTACGTCATGTATTTCTCTGTGGAATTGTACGTATGGTCTTTTTCTTGATGTCAACTGAATTTGACTTGGTTTCAGTCGAGGGAGACACAATAACTGGTGGTGACTTGTATGCTGTAAGTTTATTGTCCTCCTTATTCTAATCCTGGGAAGGGAATATATCTTACACTGGAAATAGTTTTTTTCCTGATAGTCAACCATAACTTTGAAATGCAGACCGTCTTTGAGAACACTTTGATGACTCACCGTGTTGCCCTTCCTCCGGATGCCATGGGAAAGATCACTTACATTGCTCCAGCTGGTCAATATTCCCTTAAGGTTTGAATTTTGCTTTCTCTCAGAAGATAAAATAAACACGTTCAGAAATTCTTTCTTTTCCTTCAATTGTTGACTTGATCTGTTGGTAACCACTTTCTGTTGGAAAAAAAGGTTGACTTTCTTCTCATGGTTGTTCGACGGCGTTTTTCGTATCACAGGATACAGTGCTCGAGCTTGAATTCCAGGGGGTTAAGAAATCGTACACCATGCTTCAGGTTTGAGCCTATCTTTAATCTTCCTACTTGCAAGCGCAAACATTTAGCTATTCGATACATTTTATAAAATTTGTTTGGTTGGTAATATATCAGAGCTGGCCTGTACGTACGCCTAGGCCAGTTGCATCCAAACTTGCTGCCGATACTCCTCTTCTTACGGGGCAGGTGATTACTCTATTAGTTTTAGTACAGTGGTCAGAGTCATTCGAAGCGTGTTGTTACTGATAGATTTCTTCTTTCTGTTGTCAGCGTGTCCTTGATGCACTTTTCCCCTCTGTTCTCGGTGGAACCTGTGCCATTCCTGGTGCTTTTGGCTGTGGGAAAACTGTTATCAGTCAGGCCCTTTCCAAGGTAGGCTGTGACACTTTGGTTTTGTTACACTTTAATTCCTGGCTATATCGAGTTTCCAGAACTAATTTGTTCTTATATACATAGTACTCCAACTCCGATGCTGTTGTCTACGTTGGTTGTGGAGAGAGAGGAAATGAAATGGCTGAGGTATACCTCTTCTCATTCTGAATTTGCATATTGGTCACACACATCAGAAATTTGGTCTGATGGTGGTGAGGAATCTGTCATAAATTAGGTGCTTATGGACTTCCCACAATTGACAATGACGTTACCTGATGGCCGTGAGGAATCTGTCATGAAACGTACTACACTGGTTGCCAACACCTCTAACATGCCTGTGGCAGCTCGCGAAGCCTCAATTTACACAGGTAATTTTCAGGCTTGTAGGTCTAATAGTATTTTACAAATCCTTTCTATTACGACCCTCATTTTTTATATTGTGTACTCCAGGAATCACTATCGCTGAATATTTTAGAGACATGGGCTACAATGTTAGTATGATGGCAGACTCAACTTCCCGTTGGGCAGAAGCATTGAGAGAAATTTCAGGGCGGCTGGTAATCTCTTGCTTCTCACTTTTCCTGTCTGAGTTTCCCTGTTGTCTACTCCTTTTCTCGTTTCTTGACACATATTTTGCTTTGTTTGCTAGGCTGAAATGCCTGCCGACAGTGGATATCCTGCCTATCTTGCAGCACGTTTAGCATCTTTCTATGAACGTGCTGGTAAAGTAAAATGTCTCGGTGGACCAGAGCGTGATGGAAGTGTGACAATTGTTGGTGCTGTTTCACCTCCTGGTGGAGACTTTTCAGATCCTGTGACTTCTGCAACCCTTAGTATTGTGCAGGTGATTATCTAGTTCTGTTTCCGTATCTTCCATTGTGTATGTACATAATCAAATATGCTACGCCAGATGAACCAGATGGTGTTGGCTCTAAATCTGCCATAGATTTGTATATATTAGCATTCTTTTCTCTACTTTATAGTGCTTACTCTTCCATTTTGTTTTTTTTTTTTTTAATATCTGCAGGTCTTTTGGGGTTTGGACAAAAAACTTGCCCAGAGAAAGCATTTTCCTTCTGTTAATTGGCTGATTTCCTACTCAAAATATTCTACGGTATGCTTCAGTTATTCAAACCTGTCTTGGTATACTTACAATCTCGAATAGGAATTGTAATCATTGTAATCATTTTCCTTCTGTTAATTGGTATACTTACAATCAACTTATTCAAACCTGTCACCAGTCTTATTTAAATAGCTGTTTGGTTTTCTCAGGCATTGGAATCTTTCTATGAGAAGTTCGATCCAGATTTCATCAACATCAGGACAAAGGCCAGAGAGGTGTTACAGAGGGAAGATGATCTTAATGAAATTGTCCAGGTAAGTCACTTTACCTTGTAAACTACCCAATGTTGTGACTAATGATTTCTGGTCTCTTAGCGATAATCTTGGCATATACACGTGACTCAAGTTATAGAAGAAAATCACACTTATTATTTGACCCGTGTATTACACTTCTTATGCAGCTTGTGGGAAAGGATGCGCTAGCGGAAGGTGACAAAATCACCTTGGAAACAGCTAAGCTGTTGAGGGAAGACTACCTTGCTCAAAACGCGTTCACACCGTAAGATTTGTTGTCTCCCTTCGTTTTACATTTAGTTATCTCTCTCGTGGGGTATTTACTCTTGAATGTTTTGGGATGGATCTTTGACAGATATGACAAGTTCTGCCCTTTCTACAAGTCTGTGTGGATGATGCGTAACATTATCCATTTCTACAACCTAGCCAATCAGGTAAATAAGATGCTTAATCAAGTGGGTAAATTGGTTTGTCTTGAAGGCAAGTAAGTGTTAAGGTAGACGATAAGATCCGATAAATTGTAACTTTATTTGATAATGTTGCTGGTGATACAATAGGCGGTTGAAAGAGCAGCGGGAATGGATGGTCAAAAGATTACTTACACTCTCATCAAGCATCGCTTGGGAGATCTTTTCTACCGTTTAGTGTAAGCAAACTTCATTTTCTCCATGAACCAATCATTATATATAGCTCAAATGAAATGTGTCTGAAACTGAAGTTGTGAATCTGTGGAAATTAACAGGTCTCAGAAATTCGAAGATCCAGCAGAAGGGGAGGCTGCGCTAGTGGCGAAATTCAAGAAACTGTACGAGGATCTCAGTGCTGGATTCCGTGCCTTGGAGGATGAAACTCGGTAAGCTGTCAAGAACCACAAAGTCCTCCGACTTGGGGGTTGTATGGGAGAAAGAGTATCTCGTGTTCTCTTGTGTTTTTGAGCCAACAACTATCATACAGTGGTCGGTATTTATTTATCCGTGTTTGTTCGATCGGTCGAGTTTAGCTCTGTGAACGTCCATATTATTCTCCGGCTGTGCTGTGTAATATGTTTGATTCGTTGTTTTGGTTTTATGTTTGATGGTAATAAGGTACAAGCCAAAATGAGGCATCTATTTGATTTGTTTGTACCTCTCTCTATTCAATAAGTTATTGTTATTGCTACTTGCTCATAATATCATCAATCATTTTGTATTTTATTCCCATCACTGCCCTATTGTATGTTGAAAATCGGTTGGTCATAAGAATTTATTAATATTTCTCCTTTATACACTAGAAGATCTGACTACATAATGTCTTCATATTTGGTGCAACTTTTCTGGTTAAGATTAGGGGTGGTCACTTTACCCGAATCCGATCCGAAAAACCCGAACCGAAATCCGAACCAAAGTACCAAAATACCCGAACGGGTATTAAGTTAGGAGAGATTGGATATCCGAACCCGAATAGGTAATATCCGAACCCGAATGGATATCCGAAGATAACCGAACGTATATATACTTACCCTTATATTTCTAGTTTACATCTTTTATTTTTTAAAAAAATATTTATATTGATGTTACACATACTTTAGAATCATAAGTGTATATATAATTATGGAGAAAATGATTTGATATTCATTTAAAATGCATATCAAACTTTTTGTTTCATGTATTAATAAAAGTTACATTCAAAGTTTAAAAACAATATCCAAATTAATATCTATTTGTTTTTGAAATATTATCTCCAAACCTATTAATCATCCAATCTATAAATTTTTTTTAAAAAAAAACAGTTAAGTGAAATCTGTATTTTTAAATACAAGAAACTTAAAAAATGAAAAAAATAATCTTTTTTTTTTGTTTTAAAATCTAAATATCCGAACCCGATTCAAAATAACCGAATTCGAACTAAAATACCCGAACCCGACCCGAAGTACAGAAATACCCGAACGGGTTCTCTATCCCTATACAGAAATACCCAAAAATCCGAAATACGCGATCCGAACCCGAACGGGTATCCGAACGCCCATCCCTAGTTAAGATGACAGTTGCTGTAATTCTCACTTCTGCAGCTTCATGTTGATAATATTTGTGTTGTACAGATTTATTCACCCATCTTTCTCGAGGTAATTTTCGCAGATGAATCTTATTCACCTTGGAAATTTATCTTGTTACAACTTCGGCTGTAAAGTTAGGTTGCAAAAAGGACAAGCCAATGTGCGTAAATATATACAAAAGCAGCTACTGATCACAGTTTGGAATATCTATCCACAAAGGCCTTGGCTTTGTCTGGTGCGAAAAACCGTGCCTACATTTACAGTTAAGAGCTTTGTGTCAATACATCTTTCAACCATTTGGGCTTGTATTGGAAAGAAAAAGGTTTAATGAGTTCACCTGGATGAACATTCTCTCTGCATCTCCTCTGCTTCCATTTTCTTTCAGTATAATTCCCTACAACACCAGTTCACATGGAGTTAATGGGCATGTGTATTGCGTGACGTATTCAGACAGGACGAGAAAATTACCTTAGCCAAGTAACCTCGGAAGTCTTCAGGATGGTCAGTGATAAGCCGATCATAAACAGCTATAGCGTCGCTGATATGTCCCCAGTCTGAATAAGCTTTTCCAAGAAGCAACTCAACCTAACCATATATTGCCCCAACGTTTAAGATCAGTACAAGTCACAAAACTGAACCTAGTTATAGATCATTATGATCCGAAGTAACATACACAACAGATTAGTCTTAAAGAATACTCAGAGAGGTATATTTTATCAACAAACAGTATCATAAAATTGGTTCCAGAGGAGTTGGTATGGTTCATGACTAAACCAACTCCATAACCAAGAAACAAACTTGCCTGAATTGGGTCTAGATCTGGTTCAGTTTCAGCGGGAACACTGTCTGCTGTGCTAGTTTTCCTTGTATTCAATCGTTCGCGAGTATCCAGAAGAAATTTGACAGCCTGAGAATCATGAAATGGATCAACTGAGAAGTTAAGACTACTACTTACTATTAGGTTCCTGAGACAAAAGGTCTGATAGAAGCAAGATATACCTCGTCTGGTTTCTTAGCAGCTAGATAAGCGTTCATGAGGCCTCGTGTGACTTCAAGATCAATGCCTTTAGAAACCTATGGTACATAGCTCAAAAGTTAGAACACTACTGTTAAGGAAATCATGGTGTACTAGCATCTATATATAAGTTCATATCTTATGTTCCCACTAGAAAACACTCTTAATGTACTCTACTGAAATACTATTATTTGAGTGCAAGTAGAAAAGCTATGGAAAAAAAAACTGAGAATGTTTACCTTTTCAGAAATTTTGTAAGCAGCGATACTGCCTTCATAGTTCTTAAGTTCAAAATTTACTTCTCCAAGCAACCGAAAGACATCAGGGTCAGTTGGTCTCTCCTACAGAGCAAGAATTCCACATTTCTATTACCCAAGTCTCATATCATCATGTTCTTTCGCAACAAACATAAAATAACAATAAAAGAATGGGAGGGATAACAAACCTTAGCCAATTTCTCAAGAAGCGTAGCAGCCCGTGAATACTCTCCCAGATTAGTCAGTGTTACAGCTGCGCCCTGCACAACCCCCCCCCCAACTTTTAAGAAATTTTGTACCGTTATAAATACTTCAGAAGAGGAAGCCCTGTCTAGTCTTCACTACTCACCTCTAGAGCAGTTTGATCATTAGGAGCCCCATCGAGAGTTGTTTCAAACTCTTTGAGCCTTTGCTGCCATAATTAAAAAAAAAAAGTTTTCAAGATGTTCACGGCATCGCTTCGCTTGCTTCATTTAATTTACCAAAAGTAAATGAACCAAAATTTCACGAACAACATCTTAATACTACCTGAAGCGTGGCTTTCTCCTCCTCTGAAATTTTATTTTTAACCACCGAGGTCTTCTCGGTTGGACTATCACTGAAAAGTGATAAACAACATTGTTACAACTGAGACCCACTAAACATGACTTGGTGAATCACGGTAATAACTAAGTTAACTGATCCTCAAAACATACGGTGCTAAAACAATGATCACATCAACGTATCTTACTAGTTATTGGAACAGAGAGCCTCTAAAAGATAACACACCTTCCTGTGGGAAGAAAGTCTCCAAGAGCAAAAACTAAACCAAAGACAACAACAGCAATGCCAACTCCAACCTGTCATAGCAACGGGATTTTTGTATATAAGGCCTGAAGCGGTTTGGAAGATATAAGTTGTGTGTACCTTGGCACCGAGACCAATTGTTTTCTGATCTGTCTGGACTGGTGCAGGTGCATCATAGTCTATCGGACCAAACTCATTAACTACTTGTGTCTTTTTCTTCTCAAGAGCTGACCTGGTTCATCAAAACGGCAGATACATACTAGTGGAAGGACACTGATGTTGATAAAGTCTAGGGGGTGAGGAAAGTGGCATACACCTTCGAATGTTTTCAAGACGTTCCTCAAAGTCTACATCGAAAGACCGACCAGGTTTGCCTTCGAACTGAGAATTCAAACCAGGTGCCTCTGCAATAAAATGCAAGAAGGCGTTCAGAGAAACTAAAGAAGAGCCACAAATAATCACTAAGGTGTCGGTTTGAAGTAGCTACTTACTTCTGGGAGCAGAGACAGGCTGTTTCGAAGATGGTTTCCTGCAGCAGCAAATGAAGCCGACATGAAGTAAAACAGAACTTGAAACTATTAAAATACTTAAAACCAAAATGTACCTTTGCAGTAACGATGGATCTTTCTCTTCCTGTGAAAGAAATGACTCAGAGTTACTTTTTGATACAGATCAAGTGGCAAAAGACGAAGACTTTGTCGAATCTTACACCTTTTTAGAGCCAAATCCGCGCTTAGGGCTAGAATCCGAGCAGCGAATTCGAAACAAGATAAGCTTTGAGTTGAACGAGACGGCGTTAGCAGCCGCTAGTGTCATGAACATCCTCCTCTGCTATTGAAATTCGCTAAAGAGAAGTGATGAACTGTAACGGCCGAGCAAGCACCTCGGAGAAACTTCAATGACGATGAGAAGAGGGTGAGCGAGCTCCGCCGTGATCGGACCGGTGAGGAGGAAGTATGATAACGTTTAGTTAGTTAGTGGTTGGTTCTTGTTTTTGCAGATGATTTCTCCACATGGGCCGAATCTCTCATGTAATTTGGGCTAGGCCCATTGATATTTCATCATTCGAGGCTTCGAGCTGTGGATTAATGACACGGCTGGTCCCACTTGGCTCTTTCGGTTATTTTATCGATTCAATTTAAGTTCGGTTTGATTTAGTTAGTTCAGTTCTAGAATTTTTTTTAACTGAAGTAAACTTTAATAAGCAAACTTTTATTTTTAATGACATTTGGTTTAGGTTGCAATGCCGTTTCAATATAAGAGTTTTAAAATTTTTCTTCTTTTTAATCAAACATTTGATTGTATATTAGGTTAGAAAAAAACATATGATACTGAATATGTGGATATCTTAGGACTATAGTATCTTGATATTACATAAACTAATTGATTTCTTGATTTGGTTCGGTTTTAAACCAAATCATTGACTTTGAGGATCTTCTTCTTAACTCTCACTCTACTAGATTTCATTTTTCTACCACTTCTTACTCTCCTTGATTTGCCTCCCACTCGTATAGACATTTGTCTACTCTTTAGCCTTACAAGGCGACGGTTGCTGCCACGGTTATGGTTGTGTTTGCTTCTTCGTCTTGTTCTTCTCCTTCTTCTCTGCTTTGGCCTAGTGCTGTCTGCTGAACTTGGTTCGTCATCGCTTGGATAACTGTAACTCGCGGCTTCGATGTCACGGAGACGTTTTCTGCGGTAGACACGTTTAGTGTTCGTCAAACTGTGCCACAAGCAACGAATCATCTCTCCAATAGCGAACCAGTACATTGCACAAGCGGCGCAAGACATTTTGCATATGCTTTTAACAACACATTGGCAGATTCCAAGCTTGAACAAGAGGGTGATGAACATCAAAACTGCAACAAATAACAAACATAGCTTCATCCAAAAAGGGAAAGTCCAACTAATATCCAAAGACTGGTTCGGAAGCCATAAACATTTTAATGTGAATCTTAATAATAAAAAATTCTACAATTTCGGACATATGTATAATTAGTTCTTTAAAATTTATAGGCCAAAACAAATGTTATAATTCAGGTTAACAGGCAATCTATAGTAGTTACTAAAAATATAGAAGAAGGAGAAATGTTTTACTAATGACACAGAGGCCTGAGATCAGGACGAGCTTGGCAATATCAGGAAGACAGAAATGTTCTATGAAACATGAAAGATCCCATGGCCCTGAGCATACATTTCTGTAATTGGTAATAACAAAGAAAAAATCATCAACCGAATCAGAACAGTTCGGGCTTAATTCAGACAACAAGATTCGAAAGTAAGAAAAAAAAAAGTCTTACAGACAGGATCTTCCAAGTGTGGCTTTGAAGGGTGCTGTGAATACGTTGCCAATAAAACCACCGATGTCGGTTCCTATAGTGTTGCCCATTTTTTGCTTAATACAAAGTCGATGAGGATTTTTCGGCAGTTCATTCACTAATCACTCGTTTGATTGATGATTTGACAGCAATCATGTTCATCAATACGTAAAGAAACGTATACTTTTTTTTTCTGACAGTTTCAGAATATGAATGAAGTTACCATCTTCACATACAGTTTCATGTTTCGGACAAAAAGGGACCAGTAACCGTTTCTGGATTGGAGTATGTAAATATAACGTTCTCCTTTCAAAAAAATAAATCATAAATATGTTACTCGTTTTGTATTTTAATTGATTAAAAAGCTATACAAGATTTACAAAAAAATTATAAGAAATTAACAAATGAATTTTAAAATATTTAGATAACGCTGAAGAACAAAGTGATTGTGAAACCAGTCCTTTGAAAGTTTATGTGTTCGACATGGTCCAATGTGAATATATCGGTCATGGATTTACTGTATATTCTAAACTTGTTTTCATCATATATAGAGAACATGTGAGCTTTTGATTCAATGATCTTTTGAAACAAAGAAAAAATACTTTACATGTGTGGGTTGCAAAACCAGCCTTAAAAGGAGAGAATTGGTTTGTTTGCATGTGTTTAAAAAAATAAAGTTTCAAAAAAGGTTTGTAATCTCTCATATATCCCCTTCGTTATTAAATACGTATAACACGTTTTTAGAAAATGCTTATTTTCTATTAAATGATTTTAGTTATTATTTAATTTTATTAGCCAGTTTATATTTTAAAGTTTATTTTACAATAATTAAATATCCTAAAAACATTTCCAAAAATACTCTTTATTTTGAAGTTTTCAAAATTATATGTTTGAATGTGTTTTTCTCCAAAAGCAAAACTTCAAACTTAACTTCAAATTTATTTGTATTCTATAATATTGTTTTTATATTTATCATAATTAATTAAAATTTATTAAACTTTTATAAATAAATAGCACATATATATAACATCAATATTAATTAATAAAATGTTACACTTATATATAAAATTAAAAATATAAATACATTATTAAATATTAAACAACAAATAAAATACCTATTATTTCATAAAATTATTTTCACACTATTTCAAAATAAGAAATGACTCTCTTTATTTTTAATTGGTAGATTACAGGCTAATTTTTGTTTTTTTGCAATAGAATATCCTCATTTTCTACCATATGATCAATTTATGTCTTCATGTACCTTTCTAAAAGCTTTTTTTATTAATTTTCTTTTGTAATATTATTATTATTTAAATCTAGTTTTAAAATATTTTACATTTTATTTTAAAGTTTTTTTTTTAATTTTATGTGTAAAACTAAATTTATAGAAAACAATTTAAATATTTATGAGATATAAATATTTAAAAGATTAAAACTTTAAACAAAAAATATTTAAAAATCATAAATATGATGTGTAATTGTAAAGATCAAAAATGTAAATAAAAGTAAGAAACTTAAAATTTTGAGTTTTGAGTAGTGAACCTTCAATATAGAGTTTCACTTTTCAAAAATTTAAATTTGAAGTTTTAAAATTCGCTTTCTAAGATAAGAATTTTTTTTTTGTGAGCAACAAACATATTCATATAGACTCTGTAAACCAAACTGGTAGCTCCGCGTCCATATGGACAACAAAAGAAAGTTAATTTCTTCAACTGCGTGCTAGACTTTCCGCCCTTGAATTTTGCGTCCGTGGTATATGGATGAGCTCTGAACTGTTGAAACTTCTCTTCAATAACTTTATATCTTCCAAATAACTTGCAAAGGCTGACCACTCTTCAGGTTCAGAAACCATCTTCACCAATTGAGAACAATCTGTTGCAAATGTGACGTTTAACTGTCTTAGATTCCTCTCATACATTCCATAGTCCAAATAAAAGCTTCTATCTCCGAATGAAGAGGTGATTAACTTGCTCTTGTATTTCTTGATCCCATTAGACCATCAAAGCCTTCTAGCGCACTATACCACCCTTGTCCCGAAAATATTTTCCCATCTTTCCAAGATCCATCCGTGAAACACCATATACCTGGGATAGATGGTACTGTCACGTCTGTTGCAGTCCGAGCTTGGTCAGTTCTCTGCGTAATTGTAATTTGTGCATCAGCCCAGAGTACCGACTCCGTTTCTGCCAATCTAAGAGAGTCACACGGATCAATATCCAGATTACTGAAAACTTTATTGTTTCTTGCTTTCCATATATACCATAAGATCCATGCAAATTGATGATATTCCATTTCCTGGGTAACCCTCCAAAATAAATGGTCCATATTTGCAAATAGAGATTGTAGGGGAAAAAAGTCTGGATTCAACGGAATTCGTGAAAGTGCCCAAACCAGAATTGCTGGTGGACATTCAAAAAACTCATGATTTATGGACTCTTCTGGTGCTCCACACCGTGCACAAGTTGTGTCCCCATGGATTCCTCGTGAGCGTAAATTTTTCTTCACCGCTATACATCCTGTTACCAGTTGCCATAGAAAATGTTATATCTTGGGTGGACATCGTACCTTCGAACAATGCGCCTTCAAGGGCAAAACCGAAGGACTATACTCTGGTAATGTTCGTCCACTATCGGGATACACCCGCTCTACTTGATGTCCATATTTAACTGTATACCTTCCACTTTTTATATAATTCCATCCATCCCGATCTACTGTTTGAATTCGACTTAAAGGAATACTTTCAACAATTTTTGCATCTTGCGGGTCCACAAGAGTCCGAATAGCCTGTGAATTCCATGTTCTAGATGTTACATCAATGAGAGAATCCACTGTAAGGTCCGGGTAAAGGTTCTATTGATTTTTATTTGCTGGTCTCGGACGAGTGGATGAGAGCCAAGGATCATTCTGTACTGAGATAGATGATCATGATCCCACCCTTTTGATTAGTGATACACTAAAATTGTGTCTTTACTACTGTAAGCTAACTGTGTAGATGTAGTATTTGAGATTCAATTCCAGAGGACCAGTTTACACATTATCTTTATGAGTTCAATAATAAGCTAAAACAATATGGGTGTTTTGAGAATAAAGAAGCGAAATAAATAAGTAACAGATTGGATTAAGGTTTTTAGATGATTAAGAGAGCTAGGTTCAGGGTGATTCATTGGGATGCTTAGGACCATGAGCCACACAACTATTCAGGAAGACAATACGAGCCAATCTAGAACTTGAACAACAAGATTAAATAAACCCACTGTCGTGGTGTCTACCAATTTATCAAGCAATCCTAATACCTAAACTGTCATTTGGATCAAGGAATGATGACAAGCATTAAGCTTAGATTCAATTGGTTCACGATTTGCCTTAACATCAGCTTTCGTTGGCTAAGGACAAATCACCTATCTATGTTTTTTCTAGCAACCTAAAACACTTGTGATGATTAGATTAAACCTATAATCAGAAGCTAAATGGCCAGTTTAACACAAGCAATAAGTATAGCAGTAGATAGAGATATCAAGGAATAACAATCCTATTTGTGTCTAGCTCATTGATCCATAATCCCTAACACCCTAAACCTAACAAGTGACTACTCAGACATGAACAGAGAAATCACAGAAACAATAGATGAAGAAAACATGTTGAATCAATAAAGAAATAAGATAGGGTTCAAGATTCTTCTCAAGAGTGTAGAGATTCTTCTCCCTTTCAAAGTAGCAAATCCCAACAATGGAGCTCTAGAGTCTGTTTCTCTCTCAAAAAGAAGCGTAGGAAAAATATAGAAAACAGAAAAAGAAGTTATACAGAAGCCACATGCGGCTGGGAGAAAAAATACAAAGATTAGGGAAAATCCCGAAATAAGTTGTAGTTTCCTTAAAAATCTCTGCCGCTGGAACAAGCACTTCGAGTGCTCCGCTCGATCAGGAACAGTCGTCAAACTGCTCTGCGTGAAAAAAACTTCAAATTTGCACTTTTTCTCCTCTTTTCCTCCAACTGGTCTATCTCTCATCCAATGCAACTTCAGGCCTGTAATGACTGGAAAAGAACTAGGAAGACTCGATAATGACTTGAAAACCAATTAGAAAACATAATACAAGATGTCAAAAACACCATATATCAATTAGTCCTTTGCTAACCAGAGATCTAGCAGAGACAATACTACGCCAGCCATAAGATGACGAGAACGATTTAATTGGTTCCAGGGGTGATGTATTCCTGAATTACCTTCCTCTGAACACTCGAGAAAATAAAGTGTTCGGTTTCTTATCAGCCTCCATAGCTGTTTTCCTAGCATTGCTGTATTGAAATCTGTGAGATCTTTAAAACTCATCCCTCCTTCATCCTTAGGGGCACATAGTTTATCCCATGATTTCCATTGCATACCACGAGTATTCCCCCTCCCTCGGACTCCACCAAAACTGTGCCACTGCACTCGCCAGCTTCTTCATTACCGTTTTCGAAATACGATAACAAGACATTACATGATTTGGTAGAGCTGTTACCACATACTTTATAATCACCTCTTTACCCCCCTTTGTGAAGAACTTGAAAGTCCATCCATTCACTCTATTATTTAAACGCTCTTGAACGAAACCAAAAAACTTGGATCTTTGAGCCTCCCAAACTCTCAGGTATCCCCAAATATGATCACATTCCACCAAAATTTTGTATTCCGAGAATGTCCCACAATTCCTGTCTCATCGGTTCATCAATTTTGTGTCCAAATTGGATCGAAGATTTCTCAAAGTTTATATGTTGTCCTGATACCACTTTGTATTCTTTAAGTATCCTGAGAATAATTTGACATTCTTCGCTTTTTGCTTTGCAGAAGAAAAGACTATCATCCGCAAAGGGTAAATGGGAGATTAGAGGACAAGCCCTTGCAACCTTTATACCCGTCAAGAGTTTCTCACTCTCCGCTTTTTTAATATTCGCTATTAATGCTTCCGTACACATAATAAACAGATAAATAGATAAAGAATTCTCCTGACGTAGATCCCGCTGCGGAATTATATGACCCTTTGGTTGTCCATTCAGTAAAATTCTATACTGGACCGATGAAATACATTTCATCATCAATTTAATCCAGTGATGATTAAATCCCATCTTAGTTAGTAGCTGTTGGATAAAGATCCATTCAACTCTATCATAAGTTTTACTCATGTCCGTTTTTATGGCCATGAATTGAAGATAAGAAAATTCTATATTTGAAGATATAGAGTTTGTTTTAAGGATATTCTAAAAGACATTCACGAGTGTTTGTACAATTTGATCCACCCTAGGCAAAAGCAAAGATGAGGATTATAATTAGATATGTTCCGTCCTGAAACCATATTTAAGAAATAATAGATTTTCATTTTATAAATATATAACGGATACCATCGCAAAAATTTAAAATTTAAAAGATATTTACATTTTAGTGTTATATATTGTGTAAATCTATAATGTTATCGGTTATGTTTCTTATTCGATATTATTAATGTATAAATGATTGGTTTTATATATTTTACTTTATTATTATTTGTTATTGAATATTAATATATTTTCGAGTTTGGTAAAATAAATTCATAGTATGAAATAAAAAAATTGATAGTCTCCTTCATTTTTTCTAATTTTGACAGACTGAATACAATACATTTTAAAATTTTATTTAGTTATACTATAAAACTGATATTTTCTTAACATAATTTATATTTCTATGTTATTTATTTTGGTATATTATGGGATTTTATAAGTAAATACATTATAATAATACTATATTATTAATTATGCAATCAATCGCTGCATTAATTTAAAAATATTTTAAAATTTTATTAAGATTTTGTTAGGTTTTTTCAGCATATTTTTTTTTAATTAAAAATATAATTTAAATTTACAGTTAAAATTTATTTATTAATATCTATATAATTTATAAGATTTATTAGAAATGTTATATATTAAATAGATTAACTTAAATAGTCAAATGGATGTAATTGATGAAAGAGACTTAGTATGAATTTTTATGGTATTTCTTTTAATAAAGAAGATATAGAATATAATTATAAAATTTGAAAATAGCATACACTTTTATTTTATTTTGTTTTATGATAAAATTTTATTTAAATTAATGTATAATAGTATATATTATTAATTATGAAATTAATCAATGGTATTAATTTAAATAAAATATTTTAAATTTGTAAAAAGATTTTGTTAGATTTTTTCTCAACATTTTGTTATAACTAAAAATAAAATTTAAATTTACAGTTAAAATTGATTTATTATTAATATCTTTATATATTGAATAGATTAATATAAATAATTAAATAAATGTAATTAATGAAATGGACCTAACTAGTATGACTTTTTTATGGTAGATAAAAATGTTACATCTCTTTTAATAGAGAAGATTTGAATGGTATTTTTTTATTTTTCTTGATTTTTAGATTTTTTTGTTGTTATCGACATAGAAAAAACGGTAGAGAAATTAAAAAACTATAGAGAAATGACTAGACCTATTTAAAATATACAAATTGATGGTTTTTATTATTTTTGAGCTAATATCTTAATTGTTATTTTTCAAATTGAATATTTAGAGATTAAATTAATATATTATTTAGGACTGTTTTTTGCATTAGATTCCAAATATTGTAAAACCGAGAGTGGGCCTAAATACCATATTCAAGAATAAATAACATAAAATTGTGGCTGAATGAATGGTTGTATAAAATTTGAGGGATGTATAAAACTTTAAAATGTATAATTATATATAATTATTATTTTAACATAGAATTTGATTTATAAAATTACATATAAAATTATTAAATTAAGAAAGGGTTTTTAAATCTTTGTAAAACTACAATTTTCTAAAATTTCCAGTTTCATAAAAGTTAATTAATTTTTAGTAAAATTTATGAAACATACAGTTTCACTAGTTTCATTTTTTATTTTATATTATGTAAAATATTTTTTTGATTTATTTATATGTAACAAATTGAATGAGATATCCATAAAATATTCATAAATATCAGTAAATATCTGTAATTTTTTGGATATTCAGATAACCGAATATAATCCATATTTAGAAACAAAAGAAATCAGAAAATTATATATCTTTAAAGAAAATCACAAATACTAAAAACTATAATGTTCGTGCCCATCCCTATAAAGACGATCGGTAGCACCTACTAACACCACCAACGAGTCACATCAAGGACCATGGACTAGATATTATAGACCAACAGTGGCGGAGGGAGGTCGGAAGATAAGAGGGGCAGCTGCCCCCTATGAAATACTGAAATAATTATTTTTTTCATCGCTTATTTGAGAATTATATGATTTTAATGGTGAATTTTCTTCTACTACCCCTATAAATTGAAGATAAATTTGTCACTGCCTTCTGTAAAACTTTTGTCTGGCTCCACCACTGGAGCAAGCCCTCTTCGTGGCACCCATTATACCTGTTGCCGTGTGTAAGCGTTTGATTTATGTGAGTGTCAAATTAAGTTAGTTCTCTTTCACTCTCGCCACTTATGATTTTGGCAAGTTACTACATTAAGAGCCTAACGATCATGTGCACACCACATTATTTACGGGGACCATGTTCTCTTGTATCAACTTCCTAAGATGATGACATCTATCCATTACTCCACATCTTACACACTACACGTAGCGCTATAGTTAGACCTGCCAACAGTCGTCATTTAATGCTGATTGATACATGTTTTATACAATGTACTTGTATTAGATTTTTATTTTGAACCGGAATCTCTTCCATGCTCAGAGTCAGCATTAAGATTTCCAATTATAAAAAAGTTCAAACAAAGTTTTCAAAACAAATTCTGTAATCATCAAAATAAATGCGTATTAACAGTTGGGATTTATTTACATATATGGACATATATGGTTCAGAAACAACTGATGATTAACTTACTACCTCGAGTCCTCGACATGTGTTTAAACTTGGTCGATGAGACCAACGAAATAAAATTTTTTTTTTGAATTATACACAGTTTTCCCAAAGGCTTCTCAGGCCCAAGGAACTAATCTGTGTCGCTGCGGTCCGAATGTTAAATTTCGCAGTGGCCGGGAATCGAACCTAGGTGGCGGTACTCACAGCTGTGAACCCTTTACCACCAGAGCTAGACGCTCCGGTTAACGAAATAAAAATTATTATTGTCTTTTGAATCAAAACTAAAGTACAAGTTTAAACACATGATACATGGAAAAAAGTCCAAAACCATCTTTTCTTGTTTTTTTTTTCTGTAAGAGATATATGTATACAGTATACTTTCTTCTTTTTATTTTTATTTTTATTTATTTTTTATTTTTTTTTGTCACGACTTTCTTCTTTTTATAAGATAATAAGAACAGCTGTTAAGCCCTTTATCAAAAAAAAAAAAACAACTGTTTTTATCTGCTAACTGCTCTGCTTCTAGCCAAAAAGGTTCCAATGATCGTGAGTCGTACGTTAAAAAAACAGTATCCAATGATCGTGAGTCGTACGTTAAAACAACAGTAACAAAAAAAACAACGACAACATTCATTTATTTGAGTTGTCTCCACTTTCTACTCTCTCTCTCTCGCGAAATCAACAACATAGTGTTCGATTTGTTAGCAATATAAATAGTAATTAATACTTTATTTTTGTATTACATCTCTTGTAATCTTTTTTTTGTTAAAGGGTTTATTACATCTCTTGTAATCCTTTCTTATAACTTCAGATTGATTTTTTTATACATAAAAGATTTGTAATCGTGATAAATAATAAGACAAACAATTCCTTTTTTAATCATACTATTGAAGAGAAAGTAATTTTTATTTTTTCTAGTTTTTAGTTGCTTCCAATTATCAAAAGGTAGTAGGTAGATGATCACAATGTTACCATTTAAATTAAATATTGATTAAATAAAATTTCCATTTATAACTTATGAGTTTTTAGATTTTTAAAAATAAATGGTTTCATTTGACAAGGGAATAAGAGTTATATGATTTTTTCTTATAAGAAAATTTGATATTTTGTTTTAGCAATGTGTGACAGATGTTTGGTATATGATATTCTGAAAATTTTGGAGTATGGGTTTACTGGAGAGATTATAAAAATGCTCATGTGCTTTATATCGACTTTTAATCCGATTTATGAATTATTTGAAATTAGACATAATTGTCGGTGGAATCCTAAGAATGAAAACAAGTGGACGTTTCATCTCTTTTTCAAGAGTGAAGTCAATATCTTAGAGACATATGTTGATTTTTTTTCCTAAGACTATGTACATTGGTGTAATTAATTCAACACCCTAATTTCCACTTTTTACATTCCACATCATTTTATCTCTCTTCTACCTAAAAATTCACCCACTCATTTTTTTAGACTCAACAATAGTTTTGTTTAATAAAATTCAACATCATATCTTATTTTTTATATTGTTTAAAGTTTTCAATTAGTTTAATTAAAACCATAAAAATAAAACTTTTTAAATTTTTATTTTAATTACGTTTTTACAAATAACAAAATAGAAAATATTAATAGTCACTATTTTTTTTAAATCATCTTATTAAAAAGTTTTACAGAAACTTAAAAATGCATTACAACGCAATAATAAACACGTAAAACAACTAATAAAGCACACATAACTTGATTAATACAATAGACATAACTTATACAAACAATAAAACTTTCAGATCACATAGAGATATCAAATCTCTTTAATCATGGATTACTCGTGAATTTGGCTCATATGTGTTTGACTAGATCTGCTTGTAATTCATGATGTACATTTGAATCACGTAATTCGGATCTAGCACGCACATGGTTTGCAAATGCAGGTAGCACTTCCGTCGAGAATGATTGTTGTGTACTTGATTCACTTGCCTCAGATTGATCATAATCGGTCCAATGTTGAAGATAAGAGTCTCGTTCATCCTCAACAATCATATTATGCAATATGATACATGACCTCATGATGATAGCCAAATCGCCTACGTCCCACATGCGAGCTGGTTCGCGAATGATTTTGAATCGAGCCTGCAACACTCCAAATGCACGTTCGATGTCCTTCCGACATCTCTCTTGATGTTGTGCAAATAGCTTGTCTGGTTCACTCTGAGGAAGTCTAATTGATTTGACGAAAGTCGGATACGAAGGATAGATGCCGTCAGCAAGATAATATGCCATATTATATGGATGTTGGTTCGCAAAGAAGTTCACTCTTGGAGTTTTTCCTTGTTCAACATCATCAAACACTGGTGAACGATCTAAAACATTTATATCGTTCAGTGTGCCCGGACATCCAAAAAAGGCATGCCAGATCCATAGATCGTGAGATGCGACTGCTTCAAAGATAAGAGTGGTGGTTTCCTTATCTCCACGGGTAAATTGACCTTCCCACGATGTAGGACAATTTTTCCATTCCTAATGCATGCAATCAATACTCCCAATCATACCTGGAAACCCTCGCTGCTCACTAACATGCAAAATTCTTTGCAGGTCATCTTGATTTGGAGCTCTGAGATACACTTGCTCATACAATTGTATAATTCCTTTACAGAATCTACGCAAACACTCCAATGCTGTAGTACCTCCTATCTTGATGTATTCATCAACCGCGTCAGCCGCCATACCATATGCTAACATTCGCATCGCTGTGGTGCATTTTGCCAATGGAGATATACCTTGTTTGTTCGCTGCATCAACTCGTTGGGTGAAATAGTTATCAACACTTGATAGGTCGCTAACGATCCGAAGAAAAACATGTTTTCGCATCCGAAATCGCCGGCGAAACATTGAATCGTCATATGTAGGTTGATCGGCAAAGTAGTCGTCGATCAGTCTTTGGTTTGCCGCTACATGATCTCTCTTGAAGTACTTTCTCTTGCTACGAGGTGGAAAATCTTCCTCTATTTTCTTTTGACGCTCCTGAAACCGGTTGATGACAAACTTCTCTTCAATTTCAGCTTGTTTTTTGTAAGCTTCAATATCAAAAGGAAATTATGATGGATCCATTGTTTTTTTTTTGTAGTAAGATGATGTTTATGGTGTTGGTACATCAATGAAAGAATAAGCTCTCTATTTATAAAAAAATGAGTGGTTAAAATTGACGGACTTCAAACAAATAATAAAATGCAGCTAATTAATAGATAAGGATTGGATTCCAATAGATATTTATGGATTCTCATGAAAGTCACGGATTACAAAAGAAGAAACATTAGAAGAAAGTGACAAACTAGAAACATACACTTGATAAAGTCGAAAGTGACAAACAACAATTATTAAAACATAAAATGACAAACAAACATTATTAAAGCATAAAAATACAAGCAAACATTATTAAAGCATAAACGACAAACACACATTATTGAATGATAAAACGACAAACACACATTATTAGACCATGAAGTGAAAAATACAAACTTTAAGATGATAATAATTAATTACCAAACAGATCATGACTCAACTTGTCCATTAGTTGTTTACTCTGGTCATCAAGATGCTCCTTCTCGTTTAGCTTCAGAAACATCTTCATCTTCTTAGCTTGGGTCTTTTCTTTCATCACCTCGTTTGCTTCTTCTTGTTTCTTGGTTTGCTCAATATTTTGTTGATGTGGTTGTAATGATTTCTGCATGAAACTCCATCCCGGAGAGGATCAAATGAGCAATGCTCATTACAATACTCAGCGATTTTTTCCCAGTATGATTCACTTTTTTTATTTCTACCAACAATGCTGTATGTTCCATATTTTATCCAGCCACTCAACAATACCAAATTTTGCTCAGTGCTCCATTTGGGGCTCTTTCGGCGAGTACGAGTTGAATCTTCTGCATGTGGAGTGGCTTCGTTAACACCTCCCGTACCTCCAAAAGACATTTGTGTAGAGAATTCAGAGAATTCACTTGCTCCAACATTCACAACATTCTCATTATGCATCATAGTTGAAGAATGAGGGGGTGTTTGAGTTGGAAATGGCATCATCGATCCATATTGTGGACGATAGTTTAAAACCGATGGTGGCATGAAGAAATTTCCTGGAAAACCATAGTTTGGTATATTTTGGGGTTGGTTGAAAGAGTGATTTTGAAGTTGATAGTTGTTGGGATTTGGATAATTAAAAGGATAATTAGTAGAATTTTGAGTATCAGAAGGATTATTGTTAGGATCTATTCCGTTAAAAAGGATAATTAAAGATATAATCAAGAGATTAAAAGTAGAATGATAGAAAATTATAGTAGAAATAGAAGTTTTTTTTTTGGTATCCAAATCAAATGTACCAAGTCTCTATTTATAGAGTAGAAAAAATTACGAATTTTGATATATAGAAAATAAATTTATAAATTAATTTAGTTATAAATAATTGTTGTTGAATAATTGAGATAAAAAAATAAATCCAAAATCTACACAAACCAATAAGAAAATGACACAGATGCAAAAGTGGGCTCCATTTTGTGTTTATTCAACGGTTGAAAGAATTCAACCGATTGAATCCACGTCGACATTCAACAGCTTCATTATTTGGTCTCTTCTTTTTTCAACTCTTAAATAAAGTGATTCAACACCTTCAATGTATATAGCCTTATACTAAACATGCATCCACAGAACCACTACATGGATATTTTTTGTGTGCATGTTATAAAATTTGTGTAAATTATACCATTTAAATGACAAATTAATCGTATAATTGATAAAATTTATAATTAACATAATAATTTTTTCAATCGTATTCTTTATAACCATCTCTTACAATTTTAGATTGGTTCTTTTTAGATTTTATATAAAGAAGGCGATACTCAATTTCATTCTCTTGTTTAAAGGGAAAATAGCTGATTCACCTATGAACTTAGGTTCTTCAGCTTTTTCACACAAATTTTTGGACCATGCGAAAACCCAATGAGTTACTCTATTTCTTGAATCAACTACACATACTATTTATTTTAAACCAATTCCCTTAAATTCGTAAACGGAGTTATTAAGATGTTAACTGAGTTATGACATGGCTAATCCAGTTTAGTAAGTTAATTAAATTCGGTGAAATAAAACAGAATATAATGCTGTTTTATGCTTCTTCTTTATCAATGATTGGGGAAAAAAAATAAAATTAGGGTTCCCCGATTTCCATAGAGGAGAGAGTCAAGTGTTTGTGAAAAGGTAAAGAGAGAGTCGAGTGTGAGAGACGAGTAGAGCAAAACGTAAGTCTTGTTATTTAAAGACGTTATTTTCGATTGGTGGATTGTGAAGAGACAAAACTCGAGGACGAGGTAAAGTGACTGATTCTCTTCTATGAAATTCTCAAATATTCTTGTTTTAGTAGGTCAAATGAAGACTCAACGGTAGAGCTTGAATTTTGTCTCTTCACAGTCCACCAATCGAAAATAACGTCTTTAGATAACAAGATTCATGTTTTGCTATACTCGTCTCTCACACTCGTCTCTCTTTTTATCTCACACTCATCTGTTGAAATCGAGGAACCCTAATTTTATTTTTTCCCTAATCATTGATGAGGAAGAAGCATAAAACGACATCATATTCTGTTTTATTTCACCGAAATTAATTGACTTACTAAATTGGATTAGCCATGTTATAACTCACTTAACGTCTTAATAACTCTGTTTACGAATTTGGGGGAATTGGTTTAAAATAAATAGTTTGCCTAATTGATTCAAGAAATAAGGTAATTCATAGAGGTTTTCGCAAGATTTCGTGTGCGAAAAAGCTGAAACACCTAGACACTTGTTTAAATTTTGTTTTGACATCCTTTATACGTTGATGTGACCTAAACAGGTGGGCCATTTCATTTAATAAATGTGATTTTGGGAGTATCTGAGTTTTGATTTTTCCCGTGAGCTAAATGATTTACAGTAGATGATTGGTTGCGAAGTCTCCAAATGTTTGGAATTTGCTGGTTTTATATTTCACAAATGTATTCCAATCTTTTTTTTTTTTTTTGATAATTAATGTATTCCAATCTTGTATCTTTTTTTTTTTGTGAAAATTTGTATCCTTTTGTGTTATGACTTATGATAATGAAATTCCAGCTTTAAAAAAGAAAAAAAAATCTGGTTCACGAAGTCTGGTGACTTCATTTATTATTATTATTTAATATATATTCTGTGAGTTCGTTTATACTCCAATAGGAAAATAAGATATTGCAACTACACATCGACGGAATAGCAGAGTCACACGTAATAGGAAACACATTCTAAGAGTAATTAATAAACTAACTTATGAATTACATAATTAACAATCCCATGTTAAACTTTTTTTTTTGAATTACCAGGTGGTTCGGCCGAACTCTAATTTCCGAAACCACAACATATAATATTAGCTTTGTCTCGATGGTCACTCTGGAGACCTTTGGCACAATGATCAGAGTCCTTTATAGTTGAGTTAATGATCTATCGTTCAATGTTAAACTATTAGTGAGTGCGTCATTGTCACTGACTACCTCTATATAAACATACCACTACAAGAAAACAGCGGTATTCTGACGGACATTCCGACGGAAAATGAAATCCTCGGAATATACCGAGGAATTTCCGAGGAAATTCTGAGGAAACACAAAATTGGGGTTCCTCG
>NC_027753.1:25167017-25208253 GCF_000695525.1 Brassica oleracea var. oleracea | reverse complement strand
CATCGATCGATGAACTTCCGAGGAATTATACCGACGAAGTTCTCCCTCGGTATATTCCGAGGACATTTCCGACAAACTAGTGATCCTCGGAATTTCCTCGGAAATTTATTTCCTTGGAATTCCGGCGGAACTCCGACTATTTTTTCTCTCAGAATCCTTGATGTTTTCTTGTAGTGTACGTACATGTACACGTACACGTACCTCGTCCAAACTCCAATCTAATAATCGATCGTAAAGACGTAAAGACAAATATCGACTCATCACAAGTAATCTCTCTCATCCTCTCTATTTCATATTATATACACGAGGGCTCTTCCAGTACAAAGATAATAAATCAGATTATCTACAGATATATATGTGCATGTTCTTCACATTCATATACACAAAACATATATATATATGCATGTAAATAGACATAGTGCTATATATACATGGTTGTAAAAAGTGTGTATATATATATTTATATAGACACTACGCAGTACGTACCCTATATCATACGATTTTTTTTGGAACAAAGCATCGTACGATTGATATGAAATTCCGACCTCAGTGAGTACGTATACATAGGATCATCGTCGTTATGTGGAAGTTAAAAATAGGAGAGGGAAATGGGGAAGACCCTTACTTGTCCAGCACCAACAACTTTGTTGGACGTCAAACATGGGAGTTTGATCCCAAAGCTGGCACACCGGAGGAACGAGCCGCCGTGGAAGAAGCTCGCCGGAGTTTCTTGGTCAACCGTTATCGTGTTAAAGGCTGCAGTGATCTCTTCTGGCGAATGCAAGTAAGTTTATACTTTTTTCTCAACTTTATAACTATACTAGATTCTGAACCGTACTTAAAAAGGCATGTATATTTTTCGTTTTACATTTTTTAAAAGTTTTAATTTTTATATTTATGTTTTTAGTCATATTTGTATTTTTTTATAATATTTCTCTTAAATAATTAATAAGAAGTTTTAATATATTCTATTAAAATAGTTAGACCATATCTATATCAATAGGTCATGTTTCTGTTTTAATAGAGTACTAGATTCTGAGGTATACTTTTTGTTTTCATTTTTTTCTTAGAAATTTTATTTTTATATATATATATTTTTTTTTCATCATATTTATGTTATTATTTGTAATCATATTTGTGTATAAATTTTAATCAAAAAATATTTTATAAAATAGTAGCAACTAAAAAGTTGACTCGACATACTCTATGTTCCTTATAATCATATGTTTGTATGCCATTTTTATAATCATATTTATTTATTATAGATCTTCACCCGCAGGTATAATGTTACTTTATAATTTATTTATTTTTCTGTAAATATGTAACATTTTTTATATGTTAAAATTTTTTATATATTTGTGTATAATATTTTTAAAAATTATTAGTATTAAAACAGTCCTAATATATTAAAATATTCTTAAAATGATTAAGTATCTAAATTAGTCCATTTAATCTTTCAGAGTATATATATCAAATATAATTGACAATAAAATAAATCAACCTATTTAATATATATCAACTTGTTTGTATCTATCTAAACCTATTAAAACTTTTGAATTAATTTTACTTATAAAAGGTGTAGGTGTTAGGAATAGAATTGAGGTTAGGTTATAGGGTGAAAAAAATGATGTCAATTATATTGTTGTCAAACATGTTTAATATGATTATTTATATTGATTGTTGTATGAAACCGTAGACTTTGACTCAAGTAGATCCTAAAATTAGGGGAATCAAATGAAAATTATAAATAAAATTGGATATGGATATATGAAGAGAATAATAACTAACCCTTAAATAAAAAGAATATATGTTGGACATAACATTTTATCAATTGGGCATGTTCGTAATTTAATTGTATTGATATTTTTTTTAAAAAAAAAATTATATATAACTATATGTTTACCATGACAAAAGGTACCTCGAAATCTTAATAGGTTGCAATACATAGTGACTATCTATATAATATTTTTACCTACCTTTTTGTCGCAGTCACTTACTCACCTTTGTCCATTTTATATTTTGAATAGATTTATCACACATATATATAACTATACTACGTTCATAATTTATATACACGTAAACAGTTAAATTACAAACCACACGATCTTTTTTTCTTTTTGGGTTTGAGCCACCACCACATGATCATGGAGAGTATGGATTTTTTTTTGGTTCACTAGAATTATTTTCAAAGTCCCCAGATGCATCGTAGTATCATACTTATATAAAGATGTACAATATATAACCGGGCCTCGTGGTCTGGTGGTAAAGGAACCTTGGCTGAGGTGCCCGCCATCACGACTTCGAGCTCCGGCCACAACGGATTTAACATCCCTTCCGTTGGGGTGCTGGACCCTCTACGGGAGGATAGTTGGGAATGTGCCTGCCCAGATACCAGAGTTATAAAAAAAAAAAAAAAAAAAAAAAAAGATGTACAATATATAACCAAATGTGTTGTTGTTCTGTTACCAATTATTTTCTTAAACCTTTACTTTTTAGTCAAGTCTGAAGAGGAGAATTCAGAACATCTTCAATGTAGTATCTAAAAATAAGTCTCTAAAACTTAAAATGTTATTATTTAAATTTATTTTTAATAAGTTGCTATTAAATTTTTTTTTTTTGAAACTAATCACATTTTGGCAAATACTCAAAAGTCCTGTAGAAGATATCTATTGGGTTTTTATTTAAGATATTCTTTATTTTTATTTCTTACCTTTTTCCTTCTTATTATTTGTTTTTGAGATATTATTGGAAAATTCCCTTATTAATAGCTTTGGTCAAATGAAAGGAAAAAAGCCAGTGGCAATATAGTTATGAGATGAAGCTTTTTACATTTGGGCCCCAAAAGACAACGGGCCATAAGCTATTACTTATACCGTGTTTAGGCCCTAAAAGATAATGGGCCAAGTTGCCATTACTGATACCGTGTTTGAGTTGATTGAACGCACAGTTTTTGAAAGAGGCGAGATTCGAGCAAGTGATCCCGCCGGTGAAGATCGACGGCGACGAAGCCATAACTCACGAGAAAGCGACTAATGCGGTACGGAGAGGAGTTTCCTTCTTCTCTGCTTTGCAAGCCTCCGACGGTCACTGGCCGGGAGAAATCACCGGGCCTCTCTTCTTCCTTCCTCCGTTGGTATGTTTCTTCTCCATTCCTCCTTCGGTTTCTATTGGATAAAATCGATTGAAATGGAGAAATTTTCCCTGCAGGTGTTCTGTTTGTATATCACAGGACACCTGGAGAAGGTATTCGATGAGGAACATCGCAAGGAGATGCTTCGTCATGTCTATTGTCATCAGGTTACTTTCACTAAGCATGAGCTGTGGATTTAGTGATCATCTTCCGCAGGAGCTAATGCTTTTGCTCCTTTTGTTCTCAGAACGAAGATGGTGGATGGGGATTACACATTGAGAGCAAGAGCATTATGTTCTGCACCGCGCTGAATTACATTTGCTTGCGTATTCTTGGAGAAGGTCCCAATGGAGGAAGAGATGACGCGTGTAAACGGGCAAGGCAATGGATTCTTGACCGTGGTGGTGTCACTTATATCCCTTCTTGGGGAAAGATATGGCTATCGGTAAACCAATCTTGCAGACCATATGTATATATATGCCTGAGAGATGTTACAATCTGGGTTTTGATTTTTTTTTTTTTGGTATATGTAGATACTTGGAATTTATGATTGGTCTGGAACCAATCCGATGCCTCCTGAGATTTGGTTGCTACCTTCGTTTCTTCCAATACACTTAGGTTTGTTATACTAATTGACTCAGCTTTAAATCCTTCTTTCCATTAGAATTTCTATTTTGATGTTTGTGTTGACGCAAAATATAATACAGCGAAAACATTGTGCTATTGCCGGATGGTTTACATGCCAATGTCGTATCTATATGGAAAGAGGTTCGTTGCTCCAATAACACCTCTTATTCTGCAACTGCGTGATGAACTCCTTTTGCAACCTTATGAAGCTATCAACTGGAACAAAACCAGGCGCCTATACGCGAAGGTATGTTTGCCCATATTTTTTTAATCTTGAATTTATGTGTTACTGTAGCATTAACATTTGTTCTTTCTTCCCGTAGGAGGACATGTATTTTCCCCATCCTTTGGTTCAAGACTTGGTTTGGGACGCTCTTTACGTCTTTGTGGAGCCGTTCCTTACCCGTTGGCCGTTAAACAAGCTCGTGAGGGAAAAAGCTTGTCGGCTGGCAATGAAACACATACATTACGAAGATGAGAATAGCCATTATATCACCATCGGATGTGTTGAGAAGGTAAAATGTTGAATGACCCTTTATAAAATTACGACACATCACTCTCTTAAGAACGTATATGAATGGATTTGAAGTTGAATTTTTTTACTCTGTAGGTATTGTGCATGCTTGCATGTTGGATTGATAACCCTGATGGGGACTACTTCAAGAAGCATCTTGCTAGAATTCCGGATTACATGTGGGTCGCTGAAGATGGAATGAAAATGCAGGTGACTAAAGGAGTCAAAATCAGATTCTTTTGGTATATTCTCTCTAGCGACGGAAACTTCTTTAAATTTACTGACTTTTGCAGAGCTTTGGAAGTCAACTATGGGATACAGGGTTTGCGGTTCAAGCTATACTTGCTAGTGATCTCCTTGATGAAACTAGCAATGTTCTCACGAAAGGACATGATTATATTAAGTTATCTCAGGTTTGATATCCTTTTAGTTATAGTACTTTACCTTGAATTTCTCTAAAAAGGTGTTGAATGTGTGTTTCCTAAAACAAAGAACTTTTGCAGGTTAGAGAAAACCCGTCTGGTGACTTTAAGAGCATGTACCGCCACATTTCCAAAGGAGCATGGACTTTATCTGATCGAGATCATGGGTGGCAAGTTTCAGATTGTACGGCTGAAGCTTTAAAGGTAATCAAACCAGTCACTGATGTATAACAAGTTTGCTGGAGCTTCCAAGAGAGTTATGCCTGAAAGTACTTCTTTGGTTTTGTAGTGCTGCCTGCTGCTCTCCACCATGCCATCTGAGGTTGTTGGCCAGCAACTAGATCCCGAACAGATATATGATTCTGTTAATCTCTTGCTATCTTTTCAGGTAAGTTTATATCTGTAAGACTTATGTCCCGATTATTCGCTATTGTTAAGATTTGCAGCTAAGAATGCATTTAAATGTAGAGTAAGAAAGGAGGTGTGACTGCATGGGAGCCTGTCCGTGCATATGAATGGATCGAAGTAAGGACTTGAAACACATTAGGATATCAGCACATGTTTGTAGCGAATTTGGAAGTTTGTAAGATGAGAATCTATGATGTTTAACCTTTGTAAATGGTGTTTGTAGTTTCTCAATCCCACGGAATTTCTTGCTAATCTCGTGGCCGAGCGTGAGTATGTGGAGTGCACATCATCTGTTATACAAGCTTTGGTTCTGTTCCAGCAACTCTATCCAGGTCACAGGACAAAAGAGATAAGCAGGTTCATCGAGAAAGCGGTACAATTCATAGAAAACGAACAAACACCAGATGGTTCATGGTAATGTTACTTAGAACACAATTCGTACATGGTAATGAAGTATGGTTCAAGAGAACCCTAACAGAATTGTTGGGGTATGGTTTATAGGTATGGGAATTGGGGTATTTGTTTCATTTACGCCACATGGTTTGCTCTTGACGGCCTAGCAGCCGCTGGTAAAACATATGAAAATAGTCTGGCTATGCGTAAAGGTGTTGAGTTCCTACTCAGGACACAGAAAGATGATGGAGGTTGGGGCGAAAGCTATCTGTCATGCCCTGAACAGGTATTTATGCGGATTTAAGTACTTGGTACAAGCATGAAGTTATCGAACAAGTGTTGATCTTTTTTAGCATTTTGTGTATTTAGAGATACATACCATCAGAAGGGAATCAATCCAACCTTGTGCAAACGGCTTGGGCCATGCTGGGTCTGATTCACGCTGGACAGGTTCAAAATATTTACACTTTTTGCATTTACACCTTTTTTTGTTTGTCATTTCCATAAGTGACAACGAACAATTCCTCTGCTTATTCCAGACTGAGAGAGATCCAGTTCCTCTTCACCGCGCCGGAAAGCTTATCATCAATTCGCAAATGGAAGATGGAGATTTCCCTCAACAGGTTAGACTAACATGATTCTATGGGATTCAAATGATTCCTTACAACATTTGGATTTGGAATAATGTTTATGGTCATCGCATTTGCAGGAAATAGTAGGAGTGTTCATGAAGAATTGCATGATGTACTATGCTACCTACAGAAACACATTCCCATTATGGGCACTTGCTGAGTATCGTAAAGCTGCGTTTCCTAACTCATCAACAACATCTACAGCTTCCTAAAAAAATTGTTTACATTGAAAAAAAAACTAAGTGCAACACTACACAAGTTACATATTTACAAAACAAAAGTTAAAGCAGGAAAAAATAAACAAAAATATTTTAACAAATAATTATTTCTTATAATGTCTCTTTCTTCTTTGTTTTCGGCTACTTTTTCATTTCAACTCTTGAAAGATCATTTTAAGTTTAATGCTTGACCGTTGAACCATCCTTACAAACGCTTCCACAGCTTCCGACATTGGTGGTCGGAACTCCGGTTCTACTTGTACACATAATGCAATAATGTCGGCGAGTCTTGACAATGACTTTGGTGGGTAAAGTCCATGCAAAGCTGGATCTGCTATGTTCGACAACGCATCTATGTCGTGAAGCTGCGGTGTTGCCCACCGCACTAATGATCTCTCCGGCCTTGGCTTCTCTCTGTTAAATATATGAATACTATCATATGCTGAAACAAAGTAGTAACTCTAGACTACACTATATAACAAAGTATTAACTCTAGACTACACTATATAACAAAGTTGTAGCCGTAGACCACTCTATATAACAAAGTAGTAGCCCTAGACAACTCTATACAATAAAATAGCAACGCCGAAGCTGTAGACGTCACTCTTTGGTGTGGACTCAGAAGGGTTCTTAGCTTCTGGAGCATTGTATCCTTCTCCAAGGTTTTGACTCGTCTTCTGTCACACCATACACCATAAACAATATTAGCTAGCAATCCACATTTTTATAAAATAAAGAGGATTAATATAAAGCCGCACGAGATAGAATTGGGAGAGACCGTAATCTGAGAGACGAGGGTTGAGATCTGCGTCTAGCAAAATGTTAGAAGATTTTATGTTCTGATGCATCAGAGACGGTGAACATGCTTCGTGCAAGTATTAATACAAGAACAATTAAGCTTGCTATAAATATTATCACTCCCTTCACAACACTCATGCCTCCTCTTCCTTTAGATCCACCGGATTTACGACGGTATTTAACACCCGGTGGTGGTGGAGGAGAAGTTTCTGTTGACCAGTCGTTGCCTCCAGTCCTTTTAACAGAATCAATTACAAAACAGAGTGAAACAGAGATATGTTTTGTTTCCATGTTTTAAGTGTTTCTTGTGTAACACGCAACCCCATTTAACTTACAGTAAGCTGTCTATTTCCTTAAGTTCATTAGGTACCCACCCATCCTTCAAACTGATTGTCTTCGGCGTTCCTTGTGTGACACGTGAGAAGACCGTGACTGTCTTTAAGTTTTGGTAGTTTTATGGAAGACTAATATGGGTTTTGTATGCTTACAAGTCATCAATGGCAAGATTCCTTAGAACGTTTATGTCGCCAGTGAATCGATTCTTCTGCACATGTCTTGTATAATAACACGGTAAAAAATAAACACAACCAACTTAGCGTTTGAGAAATAAAATAAAAAACCCTAAACTAAGATTTGTTTCTCATGCTTACATTTTCTTGAGGCTTGTGGGATTAGCGAAACTCTGAGGTAATCTTCGAGAGAGTTTATTAAATTTATATTTGGGAGTGTATAAGGACTCAACTTTGATGATTTACGTAAACATTTTGTGTTGGAAAATATAACTAAAGGAATTGTACCTACAAAGTTTCAAGTTTGGACAGTTTCTGAAACATATCTGAAAGTTCTCCATCAAGCTTGTTCTGTCCAAGATTACTGCACTTCACATAAAAGTTATGTCTAATAAACCCTAATTAAGAACATAGATATTTGCCATTTTTCTTTTGTTTCACTAACATGCTTTGGAGATGTTTCATTTGAGATAGAGACTATGATACGTTTCCATCGAGTTCGTTCTCAGTATCAATGTCCAGGTTACTATTCGTGTCTTGGATACCAAGCAATCTATGAAAACAAATGTATGAACTTACAGATTGGCAATGTTGGGTGGGTGTTGATAAGGTATATTTCCTTTGAAATTATTTTTGCTGAGATCACTATACTATCACCAGAACCAATAACCAAAACTGTTATTTTCTGAATTTAGTTTTAATTAATAAATAAAAATGATTATTAAATAGGGATTCTCACAAAGTTGTGAGAGATTTGAGGTTGCTTAGTAGATAACCCAACGATCCACTTAGCTCATACCCTGACAACTGTCTGTGGATCAAGAAAAGAAGAGGGTAAACAGAAGATGACTTGTGACGCAAGTAAGTTTCTGAAATTAAGGCTCTTTGGGGGAACGAATATATATACAATTCTGTGATGGAAGAGCCTTTGCATTTGACAGCTTCCCAAGAACCATCGCATGGATCGCCTCCGCTAGTCTTCTAGCTTTTGAGTTTGGACGGCGAGTTTAAGCCCGTGAACATCATATTCCCGCAGAGACTGCCAAACAAATTTTATTAACTCTTTTCAATGATTAGGAGATTATGGGCCAAAGAACCGTACATCTCCTAGAACTCTCCCAACGGGATTTCAGTATTCAGACCTATAATCCTTTACACATTAATTTAAGAGTTTTAGTCATTAGGCCAACTCCACATTAATTTTTATTAATTTCTCGATTGGATTAATTGTTTAATAAAACGTACACATGTTTTTCTCCCATTGGATTTAGGCTGTAAATGTAGTTACCTTCTTGTTTTTTCGGTTTTAGCTTGAACGAAAGTGACGATAATAGCGAGAGAGGCGACCAAGAACCGTTGCTTCTGCATCATCTTGATTTGCAAGAAAGATATAGAAAAAGAGACTTAGGGTTAAGGGGTTATGTTCCTAGAATCCTAGGTTTGCTTCACGGAAAAGATGATGATGGTTTGAGAGAACGTGCCATTGTGATTGGATTTTAGGTTAGATGCATTTTTTAGGTTTGGCTCACGGACAAGAAAGATGCATAATCCACGACCATTAGCTTCTGCTGAACAATTGCTTACTAAATTTGATTTATAATTAGATACTAGATTTTGTAAACCTTTTATTTTATAACTTATAAATTTATATTATACCATGTATATAAATCATTATTACTATTTTAAATGGATATAAAAAGAACTATATAATGTGTTTGTGTATATGTGAAAAACTTGAAAGTGTGAGATTTTCTGTTTATTGTATTGAATCGATTCTATTTATTATATTAGTCATTATTTGGGAATATTTTTTTAATGAGTTAAAGTATTTTAGGAAATATTAATTAATTATATTAAACAAAAATTTATGAATGGTATGCCATTGTAAATATCTAACAAAATTAAGGGTAAAATCATACGATGGATGCTGCTTTAATAGTATAGATTTGAGGGTAAACGAAAGATGTGCAATGTCAGTGATTATATGTGTATATAATTATACATGTGTTATGTGTTTTTTAAAAGTTAACTAACCAATCATTTTTAATTAGTAACTAGATTAAGACCCGCACAATTGCGCGGGATGAATGTTATATATATATATATTTCTTTATTTTTTGTCGACGCCCATCTTTTAAGATCAAGTGGTAGTCGGACTTGAGTCGTTCTGAAGAGACGCTATGTCTGGCTGGGTCTGATCTATATGGAAAAAGAGAACTCCGATGTTTTTTGCCTCCTTCGCGAGAGAATCTGCACGCAAATTCCTGGTCCTAGGTATACGGTCAATGCTAAAAACCGAGAAACCCACCTTTAGGCGTTCGAATGAGACTAGCTCAGAGGCAAACGCCGGCCAGTCGGTGGGGTTCCCAATCATGTCCACTAGGTCGGAACAATCCGTCTTTATATGAATCATGGTGCAAAGTAGGTCTTGCAAACATGACATTGCCCATATGAGTCCTTCCATCTCAGCACCCATATGAGTCCTTCCATCTCAGCATAGAGAGGTGATATGCTTTTCTGGCATCTTTGTAGTCCAAATCTCTCAACTCCCATTTGATCCTTATAAAACCACCCTAGACCACTAACCGTGTCATTCTCAATCCATGACGCATCGATTTAACAGGTCGGGCGTTGAGGGTCTGCAGGGAGAGTCGAGATAGTCGAAAGAGCAGTCTGTATCTCCTCTTCCTCGCTGTCCTCAAGTAGGTTGGCTTTCCTCCAACATTCGGCTTCAATGGAAGCTAGCTGGAGGGTATCCACATGTGATACTTCTTTTCCATTAAAAACTTTATCATTTCGTGCCTTCCAAATGTACCATAAGATCCATGGGAAAGTTTCAATAAGTGGTTCCATATAGGCCACGTTTTTCTTCTTCCAAAAGAGGAAGCTCATGTTTTGATAAACAAAGGTACTCGGGAAGTAACCCTGAAAAGACGGATAGTCCGATAAAGCCCACACCTGAAGGGTGGGGAGACATTAAAAAAGAAGATGGTTAATGGTTTCCTCAGGGTCACCGCATCTAGGACAGCTCCTATCAGTGCCCAGGTGTCTATAAGCAAGTCTTTCTGTCGTCGCAATGCATCCTGTCAAAGCTTGCCACATAAAGTGTCTCATCTTCCCAAGAGCATGAATGCTCCACACATGGCTCTGTAAACCAGTGATACTGGGTTGTATAACCTGAACTTCAACGTCACACGCTTTGATCTCCTGTAACCGTTTATATCCTGATTTTACTGAGTAAACTCCCGATTTTGTGAAGTTCCATGCATATCCGTCCATGGACCACGTGTTGCTCGGTCGCAGTTTGAGAATAAGCGGGATATCCTCGGGGTGAAAATGTTCTAGTAAAAGATTAGTATCCCAATCCCTTGTATCACGCCTAATAAAGGAATGAACAATGAGTTTTGGGTGTCTATAAGTAACGCGATCAGACGGTCTCGGAGGTCAAGCGACAATATCAGGGATCCAAGGCTCAGTCCAAACACAGGTGTTGAGACCCGCTCCGATAGTCTTTCGTAGGCCCGATGTGAGGAGCGATTTTGCTGCCATAATACTACGCCAACCGTAGGAGGGTGAGTAAACCCTTGCGATCTTCCAAAGGGCTTGATCTGTTGTAGTATCGTCCTCTCAAAACTCGAGCGAGAAGGGAATTTGGGAACTATATCAATCTCCAAAGTTGTTTCGCTAGCAAAGCAACATTAAAATCTTGTAAGTCTAAAAAGCCGAGTCCTCCCTGGTCATGAGGGACACAAATTTTATCCCATGCGATCCAATGTAAAACTCGGTTATTTTGACTCGAGCTCAACCAAAAATTTGATATTGCGCTTTTTAGTTTTTCCACTATGCCTTGTGGAAGCAAGTAGCACGACATACTGTATGTCGGCACAGCTTGCGCCACTGATTTTATTTGAACCTCTTTACCCCCTTTCGAGAGTAATCTAGCCGACCACGAATTGACGCATCCGTTGAGGCGATCTTGTACATAGGAGAAGACTTTCATCTTAAATTCATATATTTGTTATGGAAGTCCTAGGTACTTTCCCATACCTCCTTCAGAAGTATCCCAAGAACGCCTTTGATGTTTTCTTTAACGTTGTGATTAACTTTATCTCCAAAAATAATGGATGACTTAGCCGCATTTAGCCTTTGTCCCGAAGCTTTCCCATAAGAGTCCAAAATGTCTAAAATTTCCTTGCACTGTCTTACTTCTGCCTTGCAGAAGAAGAGGCTATCATCTGCAAAGAGAAGGTGTGATATCCTAGGGCTGGCTCGGGAAACTCGTAGTCCCAAATTGCGCTTCTCTTCCTCCGCTCCTTTAAGGAGGGAGATCAGAGCTTCAGTGCACAATATGAAGAGGAAAGGGGATACGGGATCACCATGCCTCAAGCCTCTCGTGGGGGTAATCTTACCCCTGGGTTCTCCATTAATGATCACCTGGTAAGAAACCAATGTAACGCAAAACATCAAAAGATCAACCAGTTTTTCTGCAAAACCTAAGCGTAGCATTAAAGACCGAATAAAATTTCATTCCACTCTGTCGTACGCTTTGTTCATGTCCGTCTTGATAGCCATGAAGTCTTCTCTAGCTCTGGTGTTTGTCCGGAGAGCATGAAAATTCTCTTGCGCTAGTAGGATATTATCTGTGATCAGCCGACGTGCCACAAAGGCATATTGGGTCTCTGAAATCAGGTTAGGCATAAGCCTCTTGAGCCGTTTAGATAGAAGTTTCGAGATGATCTTGTAACTGACGTTTCAAAGACTAATAGGTCTAAACTCAGTCATCTCTCTTGGTTTTCCTTTCTCCGGGATCAAGCAAATGTTGGTTTGGTTTAGCCTCGGGTCAAAACTCCCATCAATAAAAAAATCTTTCACTAGTCGGATGATATCTTTGTGCATAACATGCAAAAAATCTTAGGAAGAATCTACTCGTCATACCATCTGGGCCTGGAGCTTTATCCGGATTAATATCAAACAAAGCTTTCTTTATTTACTGCTCCGACGGTTCAGCTGTAAGAACGTCATTCGTTGTTGCTGAAACTTTATTTTTTATATAGCGAAGAAAGGCATCCATATCTGTGGGTATAGAGGTAGAGAAGAGTTCTTGGAAATAGTCAACAGCCACCTTTTCTATTCCAAGATCGCTCTCAACCATCCTGCCCTCTTTGTCCTTTATACATGTGACCCGGTTCCGTGCTCGTCTTTGTTTAGTGGTCGCATGGTGGAACTTCGTGTTTCTGTCTCCTGCTCGATGCCATTTTGTTCTACTTTTCTGTTACCAATAGAGGTCCTCTTCCCGAAATGCGGTGATAAGTTGCCGCCTTAGATCTTCTAACTATTTAAGAGTAGTATGATCATCCTCTTGAGCGAGATCAATCTTGTTTTTAAGCTCTTCAATAAGTTTCGCTGAATTGGTCGGGTTGTTCTTTCTCCAGGATATTATGTTTCGTCGGCAAGAGGCCACTTTATGGTGAAAGTCCATATCATGGGCTTCACTGAAAGGACCCCAACCTGAAACAATTGACTCTTTGAACCCGGGTTTTCCCACCCATATTTTATCAAATCTAAAACTCCTCCTCGATCTTCTGTAAATGGATTGTATACGTGCTAGCACCAGTCTATGGTCCGATCCCCAAAGTCGTAAAAATTCCACATTTGACGCTGGAAATAGCGAGTGCCACTCTGCGTTTGCAACTGCTCTGTCTAGCTTGCATTTCACCTTTCCCGAGCGTCTATTTCCTACACGCGAGAACGAGTTTCCTTTATATGGGAAAGCGAGCATACCGCAGTTCTCCATCATGGTTTGAAATGGGAGGAAAGAGTTTTCCGGTCTCCTCCTTCCCCCTCTCTTTTCATGATTACCCTTAATTTCATTGAAGTCACCAATCATAAACCAAGCGTGGCTCCTGTTTAAACTCATTCGTGTTAGCCGCTCGCAAACTAAATCACGATTTTTAATAACCGGATCACCATACACAAAAGTCATATATATAATGTGCCCTTCAAGAGTAGATTCAATATCAATCATGTGTTCATCCGTATACAAAATAGAAACAACTGGATCATCCATATAAAAAAGTGTTAATCCCCCGTTACGACCACAAGGATCGACGGTGTAAACTCGATCATAACCAAAAGAAACTTGAACATCTTGCATAAAGGATCGATTGTTTTTTGTCTACGATAAAAATAAAAACCTAGGTAAAAAATAGTGTTAAAGTTCTTGAAGGTGTTCCTTTGTCAAAGAAGCTCCAGCTCCTTGACAGTTCCAAGCTATAGTATTCATCACGGGGCTCTCGGTGGCCTTCCGATGGCCACTTTAAAATTGTTGTCTTTGGGTGATGTTTTCACTCGGGCTTTCTTCTGATCATCTGTAGGAGATGGGCCTAATTTGCCTGCTTTAGAATTATTTGGCCCATGGCCTGATCAAAAAGACTTTGGAGATCCAAGCCCGGCTATGAGATCCAAGTCGATCTCTTCTTCTTCTCCCCCGAAAAAGTTGAAGCGCGACTTGATGGAGAGCCAGTCGCCTTTCTCAGACTCTTTTTCTTTGTATCAGCATCAGAGGTAGTCGCCATATCCAATCGAGAACCCACAAGCTTCTTTGAAAACTCAGTGATGGGGCTTTTGATTCCAGGAGCGTCAGTTCCCAAGCATTTCTCTTCCTCAGTCTGTAAATCTTCACCAAGTAGGTCATCTTCATCCATCAAATCGATATCTTCCTCTCCAAAATCATTACCATCTGCATCTCCAAAATCATTACCATCATCTAACCAGTCTTCTTCTTCAAGAATTCTCTCGTTAAGAGGTAAGCCGACACTTTCAAGATTATTTGAGATCAGAGGTGGATCTTGTGGAATCCCTGCATCTTCAACCATAGTTCCTTCTTCTTCTAAAGTCATCTCATACCAGCTTTTTGTATTGTCTTTGAGTGAATCATGGGTCGGCGCTGGAGGGAGATTGACAGATGGTGTGTCTGAAGGAGCTTCAAAGGTTAAGCTTTTGGATGAATGTTATATATAAAAATAATATATTATTATTTATTTTTGCTCATTTACGTATCATGTATCATGTATATAATTAAATTAGAGTAAGCACATAAGTCAAAACAATACCTCTCGTTTATTTACGATAATGTTTTGGTAAATAAATCAAAACAATCATTTTATTTGTTTTATATGATATAACTAAATTTCAATGATGTTGACATAGATATATATCATATTTTAATATAAATATTTATTATTGAGAATTCGTACTCATATCATAAACAAAAAATTCCTAATGTGCGACTTTTTCAACGCAAATTTCAAAATTAAAATATTAAGGTTTCAATACTTTTTCAATACAAATTTAGAAATTAACATATTTATATATTTTAATATGTTATATAGTTTAGTTTTAAACTATATTAATATATAATATGAATGTTTATTAAATGAGACTTTATATTCATATGATTTTATGATCATTTGTATCTTGTTATTACAAAAAAATTTAAACAATTGATCACAAAATTTTTGTGTGAAACATTTAACATTTTTAGTAATTTATAGTCGTTTCTAAAATTCAAAATATAACATATAATTTTTTTTATTTTTTAATATATGGTTAATGTGATTGTTTAATATCTTTTAATAATATAAACTTAAAAAAGGTAAGATATAAGAATCGTTATTAAATAATTATTATTCATAATCATTAATTGTCATATATTAAATAATTCTGTAGTTTTTATTTAAGGAAAGTGTGAAAATATTCATGTGTACACTATTTATCAATTTGATAGTTAGTTTAATAAAAAGTATAATACATGTTCAGATGGACTAACTTATTTTTCTAAGAATTCTGAATTTCATTCTCATGACACGTGACTACAAAAAATGTTATAATGTTTCTCAAAATATATAGTATAACCTCTTTAAATTAATAATCTATAAATTACTATACACTAAAAATCTGTATAAATTAATATAATTTTATATTCCCAAATTAAGTTTCTGGTTTAATTAGTATATCGACAAATTAATATCTCTATAAATTAATAAAAAATTATAGTTTTGGTGTAATCCCAACATTATTAATTTATAGAGGTTTCACTGTATAAGCGATTTGTGAATCTAAAATTAATATACTTTTTTGCATTCATTTTGTTAACTCATATTCACATGATTCTTGAACTAATTTTTTAATGTTGTATCGGCTGATCTGGTCGATTTCGAAAATTCAATCTCGCAAGAAACATATTTAACACTACAGAATGGGATGACTACCGTATTGTCTGACATGAATTTAAAATGTCTTTTGACTAATATCGGAGATAGCCAAAACGACATGTTAATTGTTTGAAAAATCCAAGCTAGATTGGCAAAATAATTTAAACTTTATTCTTAATAGAAATTGGATATAGGATAGAGGGTTTACGACAGCGTTTTTAAACCGGACCGATCCGATGGTTGGACCGGGTTCGACCGTGAACCGGTTATATAGCCGGGTTGGTCTAGTAATTGGTTCGACCATGAACCGACTACATAGCCGGATTATATTTCAAAATTATTAAACCAATAAAAACCACTAAAACTATCGAAAATCTATAAATCATCCATATAAACAAGAAACTAATTTATATTTATAATATTCTATGTTCAAAATTGATTTATATTTTAACTATGCATCATGTTTACTAATATTACTTTTATATTTACATACTAAAAAAATATTAAAACATATTATTAAACCAGGTTTGACCCGGTCGAACCATATTGAACCGTGACCCAAAATATTTCCGGTTCAGTTCCCGGTCCGGTTTTAAAAACACTGGTTTACGATGTACTCCAAATTAGCCCTTACCACTAAGATACGGTTAAACTAAATTTTTAAGATAACTCCACACTTATTATCATGATGACTTTTTATTTTATTTTTTTCGTACATAACATACACTATGTATTGGGTTATATAAATATATTTGTGATTTTAATGTCCAATTTGAGATTCTTTTATCACCCTTCTTTGACTCAAGAACTAAAGTTTAAGAGTTGTACTTTTTGTGTAAGTGTTTGTTGAAAATTTGTAAAACTTGAGCCTGGTATTATCTTTTAATAATATTATGGTTGACAAAAAAAATTGTTGAAATTTTGAACCGAAGTTTCATAATAAATTTTGAAACATTTTACTAGTAGATTCTATTTAAAAAACATTTACTCGTAAAACCAAGCTATGAGATATAACGTTAAATGTGCGCTTCTAAGTAAAAGAAAAAAATGATTTTTAACGTTAAAACCCCTGAACTAAGTTTGTTTTGGGTAAAAATCCTCAAACTAAGTATTTAGCGAAAACAACTTCAAACTAACTTTATTTAATGAATTAAACCCTAACATGTCATAATTACCATTTTTACTCTTTAGTTTAGGGGTTTTCATATTAAGTAAACATAGTTGAGAGGTTTTACCATTAAAAATAAAAAAAATCAAAAAAATTCAAAATTTATAATATTATCTAAAAATTAGTAACTTAAAATTTTTTATAATTAGCATTTTAATGTTTTTTGCAAATATATGAGTTTGATGTGTTTTTAACATCAACATTATATATGTATAAACGTAAAAATTCAGAAAATATAATAAAATTTATCTAAAGATTTACCTGTGATAAAATTACTAAAAAATTTAAAATGTAAAAAACAAGAAAATATAATAAAAATGATATCTTATCTAATAAAAATGTAATAATAAATCCTTAGATAATTTTTATTATATTTTATGGGGTTTTACGTTTTGAATTTATACATATACAATGTTGATGTTAAAAACACATCAAACTCATATATTTACAAAAAAAATTAAAATGCTAATTTTGGAAATTTAAGTTACTAATTTTTAGATAATGTTACAAAATTTTGAATTTTTTTTATTTTTAATGGTAAAACTCTTCAACTATGTTTACTTAACGTAGAAACTCATAAACTAAAAATTTACAAGTAGTAATAGTAATTATGACCTGTTAGAGATTATTTCATTAAATAAAATTAGTTTGGAGGTTTTTCCGTTAAATACTTAGTTTGTAGGTTTTTACCCAAAATAAACTTAGTTGATAGGTTTTAATGTTAAAAATCCAAAAAAAAAATTTTCTCTGTATTTTTTTCAAAATAACTTAGTACTATTAGATTTGAATTGAATATAGGTACATAACTATCAGCAGTACAATAATAAATATTAGAAAGGACATTTAGTTGGTTGACAATTAGAAAAGGACATCAAGTTGGTATGGCACGACTTTGACTGTAATCGAAAACCACATACTTCTAATCTTCCTCAACAACATTAACATTCTCTTTACCTTTTTTAAAAATTAATTTACAAACATTCGTCCACGTCGACAAGTATAATACCGAAGTGAATAGTGAACGCGTCACCTTTCCATTACAGTTAGCAATTATATATTTTTTTTAAATGCAGAACATAACATTTTCTTAATCGCAAATTTAAATGTTTAATATATATGTATCATACGGCTCTTACCCATCTAAGAATATAGATATATCGATCACTAAAATGATTTCAAACTTAATTAATCTCAGAACTGGTCCAGCTTAAATGGTAAATATATTTCGACCATCTATAGATTCAATTTCCGTTATAAAACTTTCCGATTATGAAAAACATCCACCTGTGACACATGTTTTGTCGAGACACGACACATATGCAGATATGCTAAACATGACCATAGTGTTTGAAGAAAATTTGTATATTATATAACAAAGTGATTAGTGTACGCGTCACCTTTTTAAGCATTAGTATGCAGTATTTTAGTAAAAGACATTATTTCGTTTATATTAGCAGAGGTACGTCTAGGCTTAGTAGTTAAATCTGCTTAATGATTTTTTTTATCAGGTAAAATATAATCACTAGGAAGATGAACAAAACAACCAACTGGTGGATAATTAAATCTATAAATAGCTATCAGTGTTACCAAGAACAATCAGAGTAGTCTTGACTAAACCCTAAATGGTACAACCGCACAAGAACGAAGCTCTAGATAGCTAGTAGTAACATCTACTCAGTCAATACTACCTATGGCCTATCAACTTACATCACATATAAAATTTTAAATAATTAAATCATATATCATAATATCCACATCACATGTATACTTTCTTTTTAAATATACTAAATATGTGATCATTTGTGAAGAAATATTAATGCTCAGACTGTATTGAACATCTAAATATAAGAGGTTGTTTTCGGCGTTGGTGGTTAGAGGAGTTTTGGTATTGCACGGAATCATTCTAATTACACCAAATGCGGACAGTTAAGGTATAATATGACAGTGCAAGAAGATTTTCATATATTCAATAAGAGCAGTTTGTGAGATATTACCTACAATATACAAACAATATTGAATATAATTGACCATTTAATTGGTAATCCTTGAATGTATGTTGATGAAAAAAAATCAACTGATCAATGTGCAAATATTAGATTGAGCAATATCATCCAAGTAACTGAACGAAAAATCAAAGGGATATATATATGATTAGATACACAAAGTACATTATACACATAATTCAAATACGTCAACGATTATATTACAAAAAAAAAAACAAAGACCCAAGACAAACATAATATCACATATGACATGCATAACACAAAAGACCCGTAATAGATATTGCATTAACAACAGATTAGGGTTTTAAATTTTGAGGTAATTATTGTCAATGGGTTTAAGCACTTGAGAAGCCTCTTCCTCAATAAACTTCAACTGTCCTTTCGTGAGGTGCAAGTAAACCATCCAGTCTCCATCCTCCACCGAGCTCGGCATAGGCATCACATATCCTGCATTACCTCCCCATGGGAAATGATAAGATCCAAACACCGGCGAGCCCCACCCGAAATCCACTTGGGACACCGGAAAACTCCTCCCTGAAGAAACCACAAAGGCGGGTCCGTCCTCTGACCCGGTGCTGTAGATTCTTGAAACCGTAGGTGTTGGGCGTCGTGTCTCAACCCAATCAATCAAGTTCAAGAAATGTTCTTTGGTGACAGCAGTCTCCAAGAACTTGTGAACCTCTTCGGTCACCCAAGACAATGGCTTGTTGATCAAGTCATCAATCTGTTGCCCACCAAATGGAATTGATAGAACGTTTCCGAAGTAAGTATTGTTTTCTTGCTCCATAAGTCTCCTCCTTCCGTCCACAACGATCCCTAGTTTCGAGTTCTTGCTCGGGACTGGATCTCTTGCTGCATGTTTGGCCACGAGTTTCCATAGAAACGCGCTGAAAGATTCGAGTTTTGTCCTTTTAACTTCCATCTTTGAGCCTCTAGCTAGGGTTTGAAGCTTTCCGAGGGCATCCGCTTTGATGTAATAGAGACGGCTCGCAAGGATACTGTCTGGATTGGTGATTTCTTGCGGAGGGGGCAAGGAAGTGACAGGTATGTACATCTGGTCTATAGCTGAATCCATGACCAATGGTCTTCTAGGGTTTAATAGAGATCTTCTAAACGATGGTACACAAGAGATTGGCACATCAGATCGAGAGATCTCGGCCCACGATACAAGGAACATGTTCATGGAGTATGCATCCGCTACACGATGATCAAATGTGCATCCCACAACTATGCTCCCACATTTCAGTTGAGTCACCTGTTCAGACAACGAAACAAAAGTAGAGTTATGTTTTTTTTGTAGCTAGTGAACTATTACTGCCTTAAAATAGAAAATTAATAAACTAATATATAAAGGATTATGATAAATCTATTATCTTCGGTTGGTTTTAATCTAGAAACACATGATAAACCTGAATTTTACAAAAAATGTTACCTGAATCGCTATGACTCCGTGTTTCTTGATGGGAACAAGCTTGGCAATACTTTCATCAGGATCATAGAGGTTAAGCTCTCGGAGGTCCACGTCAGCACTGGCCTCCATGAAATCTACACCGCGGTTGTTGCAGAGAATCTCAGGTTCTCCGGTGGGATTAGTGACAATCTCGCCGGCAAAAGCGTAATAGGAGACGAGAGTCTCCGCCAAAGCCGTCTTGAGGGTTTCATGAGCCATTGAATTAGTCATGCTACGTGGTTTCTTGTAGCAGAAACAAACACTGACGTGGACAGGAGGAAGAATGAGGTCGAGGTTTGAGAGAGGGAGCCAGTGGTCCTGGAGTGGAAGAGCCGCCGTGATGAGCTGCTTCCTAGTGGTGGTCACGTGGAAGTCATATTCACGTGCTTGCTCCGCCGCTTCTCCCATTGGTTGCTGTTTTTAGAGAGGGAATGAAGAATGTCGTGTGGTTTGGGTTGTTGGAAGATGCTGTGAAGAAGAGAATTTATAACCACAGTTTAGGAGAGTATTGGGTGAAACTTTCAAACATTTCGGTTGATTTCTGAATTTTTTTTTTACAACTGCTGAAATCTTATTTTATTTTTAGCACTTCGATTTAAATTTTTATAGTGTTATAACTCTTTTAGATAAAATCAAGTGTGAATTATTTTTAGAATTCACATCATAACTAATGTGTTAACGATCTATTATTTGCGTTGATTGGCATCGTCTTATTATCTCGGCTCATTTATAATTGTAATATTTATATATGATATAAGAAATAATGATATATTATGCAGACCTATGGATATTATTTGGTTCGAAGTTTTTCTTTTTCTTTTTCTTTTGGAAACTACTTTTTGGTTCGAAGTTTCAAATATTCATTAGTTCTGACTTTTGAGTGCCTTCATTTTTCAACCAATCAATAGTTTTTTTGCGAGTAACTTCAATCAATAGTTTCTCTTTTCATAATATTGTCAACTGTTATCTGAGTGAGTATTCACCACAACAATCAAAATTATACATAGACTATCGAATGTTTAACATGAATTATGATATGACTACAGTTCAAGAAAAAAAATTATATGACTGAAGATGGAAGTAATACATACTAATATGTTAAAAACCTCAACTCTAAATAAATAAATAAATATCTGCAGTTATCAATATTTTCTAGACTTTTTTGTCAAAATCATTTTTTTGTTCAAGTATTTGCTCTATATATCTAATTTTTATGACTTTAAATTTAAATTGAATTAAAATTATCATGTTCAAACAATTGATATCTGTTTATAATTCAAGATCCTATATATATATATATATATATATAAAGTACCGGAAATATAGATTTATATACATATATATTCAAATTTGTTCATTTTTTAATTTATAATTACACTAATCAATTAAGTCCCAATGGTATAATTATTAATGTGAATGCTCAACAGATTCCCAAATATATAAGAATTAAGGTTTGACATTTGTCTTTATATCGTATGGGTGATACTTATATGTCCATCTTAAAGTTTGTTGGCTTATATACATTATATATAACACTATTTAACGAATTTTGAGATTAAATATTTTGATCCTAAGTTTAAATTTACATCCGTTATTTATTTAGATTTGTCATACTTCAGTTGTAATAGAAATTGAAATTTTCTTCATGAAAGCTGAATATTTTTTTTTAGGAAAACGAACTAATATGTGATGTGGGAGGACTTTTGTTGTTTAATTTTTTCTTATCAATACTAGGAGTCGTAAAAAATCTACCTATGAAAATTGTTTGGACCCTTTCATTCTTTAGTCCAATCTATAATATAAAACCAAATATCATAACATACCTTTATTATAGCAACAACTTAAAACTTATTACACTTTAATAAATAACCCACGATTTCCAACAATTATTATAACTACAATTGTTATCCTTTTACGTTTTAGCAAACCACATTATTTCAATCACATAAATATACAAGATATCTTGACTTTTAAAACATTTAATTTAAACTCTTGACTTTTGAAAATTTGATTTAAAATATATCAGATGTGTCATATGTTAGTTTAGTTATGCCAACATCCTTTAATATTTCTACATTATATCAAAGGAGATAAAATGTTTCGAAACATAGGGTTCATGTTTGGATCTGTGGATCTGGGTTCTTCGGATCCTAACCGTTTGACATAACTAAATATTTTAAAATCTATAGTTTAAGTTAGGGCCGGTTATTTTTGGTTTCGTATTGGTTTGGACTCATAATTCAAATATCTGTAAAATAAATTTAATTTTTGAATACATAACAGGTTCGGATTGGTTTGGGTATTAGAAACAAAAAAACACACGAAGTACCCAAAACACAAAAAAGACTTAAAACACAAAAATACCCGAAATTTAAACAAATACCTGAAAAATATTCATATACTCAAAAGATCCAAAATTTTACCCGTAAACCTAATCCGGAGAACCGAAAACCCCCAAAAATTTACCAACCCAAAATATATTTTTCTAAAATTGAAATTTTACCCATAACCCCAAAACTATAACCTAAAACCCGAACAAGAAACTTAAAATATCTGTAATGCCAAAAACATATATGAAATAACCAAACATACCTAGTACACACAAATCATTCCAGGTACTTTGGGTACCCGATCGAGTCTCAGATAGGACCCAAACTGGAACAAAGATTCGCGGTCCAAAAAGATATTGAATAGGTACTTTGCCCATGACTCAAACCTGAACTGCACCTATATTTTCGGGTTGGTTTCAGATTTAGTTTTTCAGGTCTGGCAAACTGTTGAATCGTATGAAAAATTTAGATAAAATGTACATATAAAATCTGAAGTAATAATGTATAACAATCTCAAAACATTAATTCATATAAAACTTTTTTATAATAAAAAAAAACCAGCGCTAGATAAAATCTGAAATAATAATGTATAACAATCTCAAAACATTAATTTTTATAAAACTTTTTTATAATCCAAAAAAAACCCGCGTTTTTAAGCGCGGATCAAAATCTAGTATCTCATTATAGTAGTACTAAAAAACCATGTCTACGTTTTTCTGGTTAAGGGCGGATGTATGTTGTGAGACGGTGGGCATGTGCCCCATGCTAAATTTATAATTTTATGTATGTATTAAGGATTTCGTAGGGGCTGTATTCAAGTATTAAAGATTTTTTAGGGAGTGTATTCAACTAATAGTTTCAGATGATTTATATTAAAATAGCAATTCTACTGTTATTCAAACGAGGATTTTTAAAAATATTTTAAAATTTAGTGTTATTGAACTTGTCATTTTAACAAACACTATCAAATCCACTATTATTGAACAAAATTTAAATTGAAGATTTTACAGTGCTTTAAATGTTTTTAGGGTGTTTGAGAGGGGTTTCTTAGTTATAAAAAAAAAAAAAATCAAATCTCATGGTTTTAGATGAGATTCTAGAATTTTTTTAACAAAAATCATACCAAGTTCTAATATTCACCTAAAATCGTTTAAAAATTCACTAAAATCAAATCATTTCAAATTTCAGATTCAACACCCCCCCCCCCTTTAAAGTTGTTTAGCATCTTAAATGGTTGAATCATGCCAATATTAACATCTATACTAAAATTTCATGTATTTTTTAAAAAAGAATTTCATGATTTTTATAAATCAGAATTTCATGCATATACTATTCATTTCGTGTTATTTTTCCTTTCTTTTCTGTTATCTATATAGTTTAGTAAAAAAATTTATTGGCCCTCTTTAATTAATTAACCAAATATGATACTTAACTAATAATATAAATATTAAGTTTTTCAAATAATATTCTGTATAAAATAGTGTACCTAGTACAAAATATTTTTTTTATCCACCACTGGTGAGTACATCGTAAGTTTTACATATTGGAATTTGAATTTTGCATTCGGTCGTCTACAAATCAAGTAGTGTATCTTAACCCATGTTCTAAAAATCGGCCGTCTAGGCGCTACGCGTCACTTTTCCGCCCCGATTTATGCCAAATCGGTTTAATCCGATTTTTTCCGCCTAGACCGCCTAAATGACCGCCTAGCCGCCTAGGTGGCGGCCTAATCTATTTTTTTATTTATTTATTTTTTTTTATTTTTTTTTATTTTTAATTATATTTTTATTTGTTTATTTGATCTAAAATTTTATAAATATCATTTATATTCATAATTTTGATGAAAACTACACTATATTAAGTTTATATATTCTATTTGTGTGTTTTATACAATCTTAAACATGAAAATGTATTAATATTATACACAATTAAAGATTAACATGTCTTATAACATAGTAAACTATCTAAAAATTCCGCCCCGCATAATTTCCGATTAATCTCCGATTTTTTCTTTAGGCGCTAGGCCCAACCCGACCGCCCGATTAGCGCCTAGTGCGTTCCCGAACAGGGATCTTAACTAATGTAAGATGGGGGGTAAGGTTAAAAAAAAACTAATGTAAGATGGGTGATCATGAATAATTAAAAATAACAACCAACTATTTGTTTAATGGTAAAAAAGTGTCTAGTAGGTTTTTTTGTCATCGTAATATTAACTTGAACAAAGTTTTACACCAAACCAGCAAAAATATATAATCTTTCTGGAGCCATAAACCGGACTGGTGATATGCACCTTCCGAAGACAGATTAGTACAGCCAGTAAAACATAAACTAGACACAAGGAAAAAGACAAAGTTGATTAGGAACATAAGGAGATAGACAATACACTTCAAGAGAGGAAAATATGGACGAACCGGAAGCAGAGAGGAGTGTGAAAGCGATGCAAGCCTAGCAGGTTGACCTCAATTTTTGTTGGGAAAAATTATTTACATTGTTCGGATTCGATAAAGAAATGAAACAAAAAATGAATAATTAAATTGGTTTATCGCCGACGACGACCGTTTCTGCAAATAAATTTACGAATTCAGGGAATAGTGAGACTACAGTAGGAGACAAAATAATTATACATATATTCACAGGAACATGCATGTAAAATTTTTAAAATGTTAACAACTAATTAAAAAAAACAACTGATTAAAATAAGAAGAACAAAAACATCCACGTTAGCTCGGACGTGATCTCATTGTACAACACGTTAGTTAACTGTTTGATGGTATGAATAGTTAAACAGACAATACACTGAGTTTAGATCGCCAAGTCACCACCAGAAGATCACTGTATTGGTCTGATAAGGTCAACAACTATATATATGAATACATTAGTTATCTAACACGTCATTTAGAATCTGTAGTTTGAGATTTAAGACTAAGCATTATCTCATTAGTTATTGTTTCCTTTCTATTTTCAAAAATAATACGATTGGTAATGATGGTATACATTTATTTTTCGAATGCAGTTTACTTTAGTAAATTATCGACTCCTCCAGTTAGATTACATATACGTGTTCCTAAGCCAATAACGTTCAAGATTCAGCAGTCAAGGGAGAAAGCAATTCCACAGTCAATTAATAGAAAAAATATAATAATAATAATAATAATAATAATAATAATAATAATAATAATAGATAGATAGAAATGTGTTATTAAAGTTATTAACGTTGACAAAAAAAAGCTATTAACACAATTGTTATTAGTGATTGTCGCTGACATGTTAAATAGTATCATTCTACGAATTTATGCACTTATTTACACTGCAATAATATCAAAGAGAGTCCAAAATATCAAACTAAATCATTATTAACGGAGTGAAAAAATATATATATTTACGGGTTAGTATAGATTTTAAACATAAGTCCTATCTTCTTATTTGATTCATAATAATGCTTTTGAAACGAACCGATAAAAGTAATATATTTCAAATCATTCATGGATCATTTGGTCAAATTGGTTGAACCATATGGATCATTAAAAAAATAATTTTATAAAATAACTATCTCAAACCTCATTCTGCAAACTAACATTTTTACTGGTATGTAAGAAATTAACATGTTTATAGCGCAAGAAAGTATAAAAACAAGAGAAATTACTTAAAATACCATAAATTGAGTACTATTTTTCAAAAATGCACTCAATAAAAATACACTAACATTTGGGTTATGGTTAGTGATTATTTTTTACGGTTTATTATTTAGAGGATGAGGTTGGATTTATAAAATTTTATAAATATTTTTAAATTATTCTTAAACATTTAAAAATGATTTAAGAAAGTTAATTTAATCTTTTTATTAAAAATTCAGGGTATTTATCAAAATTATTATCATTTAAAAGTAAATTTGAAAATGGTTTCAAACTTGTGATAAAATTTGATTAATAAAAAAATACTCGAATATTTACGGTTTATGGCTATTGTTTATGGTTTAGTAAATAGGGTAAAATGGTATCAAACTTGTGGTAAAATTGAGATTTTGCTAAAAAAATAATAATATGTATTTACGGGTGAATATGTTCACGTTCATGATACATTAATATGTAATTTCGAGAATTACATATGTATGCAAGTGGAAAAGATAAAATTATCATGTATAATATTTTATTATTGTTATAAGGTCGTAAACTAAAGTCTATAATATCTTACATATCTAAAATTAATATAAATAATATTAATTTTCCCTAATATTTATTAAATCTATAAATAGCTATCAGTGTTACCAAGAACAATCAGAGTAGGCTTGAGTAACCCCTAAATCGTACAACCGCACAAGAACGAAGCTCGAGTTTGCTAGAAACATCTATTCAGTCAATACTACATACTCCCCAACTTTTATATTTTAGTTGTTGTTTTAGGTTTATTCACACAGATTAAAAATACATTTAATTTTGCATATTTTCAAAATAAAAACATCATTACCTATACATTTAACTATATTTCAACCAATAAAAAAATAAACTGGAGAATATTATTAATAAATTTTTCATTAAACTCTAAAACAATACTTATTTTGAAACAAAAATTTAATCTACAACGACAATTAAATTGAAACGGAGGGAGTATCAACTTACATAGTTCATATGGATACAGAGTTACCCAGATGATTCGCAGAGTCTTAGTTGAGTTTATATTTTGATGACAAAAAACATATCAACTTACATCATAAATGGATATCGCAGCATCGATTCTCTGGTCTCCTCTACTTCCTATCTCATCAAAACCTGTATTTCCTCCTTCAGGCACCCTTCCCTGCACTCTCTTCCTCAATGATGCAGATATGGCAGGACGATTGAATATCCATGATCATCGTCTCCCTTTCTGTCTTTCTATTTCTCCATGACGGCGCTAGTCTCTTTTCTCTGTGGTTTAACTAAAGTTCTTAAGTTATTGGGCTAGATCCATTTTGTACTCGGCTTAAAGGCTCGAAACAATTTGCCTTAGTAGGCTCTTGATTACCTATATATATATATATATATATATATATATATATATATATATATATAAGCCATTTGTCAAAAAAATGTCTTTTAAAGTATTTAACTGTTAATTCAAAAAAGTATGTAATTGTTTATTCACATATATAATATTTACCCAGGTTCGGAAACTCGGTAAACGATGTACGTGCGCTCGGGTTGGGTTAGCTCCTAACGTAAAAATCGGAGATTAAACGGGATTTATTTTCTTCTTGGGTTACGCAACTTTTCTTCTTAGCCGCCATTGATTTTCTTCTTCTAATCTTCATTATTGTTACGTTTAATCACGATTAAAACTTTAAAACTATAGATTAGCTATATATTAACCGATTTCATGTATCAGAATGACCAAAAACGAAGATCTTTTGTACCAGCCGCCTAGTTCGCCGAGTAGGAGTCAATCGCCAAGGCCAGGGACCGCCGAGCGTTTAACCGCCGTAAATCCGGTCATGGCGGTCGCGTTTTAGAACAGGGCCGAGCGGTAAGGCCATGATCTGCAGGATAACGGATCACTCATTTTTCCATTGGGGACATGCCAAACCAAGAGAGCTACTAGCTAGGCAACATGCGCTACCGGTGGTAGAAGCGCTTAATGGCAGTTCGACAGTATTGTTTACTAATTCTCATAACTATTGGATTCAACAGACTATATCCCAATTCCCAAGTCCCCATAACGATATTCAAGCAAAACATATGTTTATTTATAATAATTAAAACGTTTTCTGACACCAAACTTAAAACAATTATACAGTCGTGGAAACCCTTAGTCTAACAGTTTAACTAAAAATTCATTAATGTTGTCTATACATCAGGAGAATCTGAGTTTCGAGTTTTAGAAAATGAGAAATTATTGAGATTTATGAAAAAGAGTTCATACAAAATCTTCAGCTCGGTGTAAGAAATACCGTTAAACATGATTCTCGTATGACGGTTCTGGTGGCTTAGTCAAACGTGAATTTTCATAAAGTAGATAGAATTGTTGGGTGTAATTTTATAATATTTTTATATGTAATATTTCATAGTTTGTAATAATATAATTATCAAGTGTTTTAAAAAATAACACCAAATACATATAATTAAGGTATAATGACATGGTACAAGAAGGTGGTTTCATGTATTGAGTAAGAGCAATCGTAGTAATTACCTACAATATACAAACAAAAATATAATTGATTATTACATTTCTAATAATGTTGGTGCGTAAATTACCTACCCGGGCTCAAATTCTTGAATGTATTTTGTTGAAAAATCAAGTAGATTAACAGAAATAACCTCAAAACGTACTTTTGTTTCCAAACTAGATCACAAGGGTTAAAGTGACCGAAATAAGTTATACCAACTGTGTAAATGATAATTTTATCATTTCCTAAATAACTATTAAATTATAGAAAGGTCTTCATGAATGTGCATGCTATGTTTTTGAATTTGAGTTATATGCATATTTAGGAAATATTACTAAATAAGTATAATATCTTCTCAAAATTAAGAAGATATTGAAAAATGTGTATAAATATTTATTAAATTTAGGAAAATTTCATAAATATGTATTTAAAATATATTATTAATTTTATATTTAGGAAGACATTCATAAATATATATTTATAAATACCTTACTGAATCAGAAATATATGTATATTTAGTAAAATATTTTTAAATATGTATGACATCTTCCTAAATATCATGGTTCTAAAAATACTATAAATATTTCAATATTTATATAGGTTAAATTCAGGAAGAAAATATACACATCTATGAGATTTAAATTTGTTTAAACTATTCTGAATCGACTAAAATCGGTTTAAATCGATCTAAACTAATCTAAATCTGTTATATTAAGCAATAATGTTGGTACAATTCACAATTTTGTCTAATTTCTTTTGTTTCTATATCTTATTTTTATAACTCATTAAAATAATTTTATAATTTAACCGATAAACTAAAATATCTTATATAAATGTAATATATATTAAATCAATAATTCATTAACGACTATGCCTTGCCTAGGCTCTGAATAATCTTCATAGTCGCTAGTCCCTTACAAAGCGCCTAGTTACCGTCTAGCGATTTCTCGAACATTGCTAAATATATATACAAGTTATATTCAAAAAAATCTAATTACACTTTTAAAGCATTCTTGAATTCATAATTTTTTTTTTTTTTTGCAAATTTCAGGAAGATATCCTACATATTCACGAAGGTCTTCCTAAACTTCCTATTAAGAAAAAATGTTTCTAAAAAAAAAATTGAAAAGAAAATTCAAAAAAACTTTCAGAAAATATAATTTTGATTTTATTATTTTTATTATTTATTTATTTTCTATATTCTAAATGATTAATAAAATTATAAATTGGTGTATAATTATCATTTATCCTTTTAATGAAACAGAATTTGGTCACTTTGAATTTTTGAAGCTATTTTAGAGTTGACAAACTTTAAAAGGGTTATTTACAAGATTAGCCCGGTAGTTAATGTCCAGATATTAGATTGAGCAACATCATCAATAATTGAACGAAAAGTCAAAGGGCTGTGATTTGATACACAAAATACTTTTTTTTTTTGGAACGCATACAAAATATATTATACACATAATTCAAATACAACAAAGACGCAAGACAAACATAATATCACATGTGAATGGATAACACAAATCTTGAGGTAATTATTGTCAATAGGTTTATTCTCTTTTTTATAACACTAAAAATATATTTTTATTCAGAATACTTAAAATGTTCATGACACCAAACATTCAAAAATGTTTATGCGGTTGTACCATTTAGGTTTTAGTCAAAACTACTCTGTTTTGTTTCACTCTAATGACACCAAATGCGTATAACTAAGGTATCATGACATATATAGTGCAAGAAGGTGGTTTCAATTTATTGAATAAGAGCATTTGTAAATAATTAACTACCTACAGTAGACAAACAAAATTGAATATAATTGATCAATAATGTTAGTGTGTTACTAACTTGATAGAACCGTTTGGTGTGTTTACTACCCGGACTCAGCTTCTTGAATGTGTGCTATTAATAAACCAAAAAGAATCAAGTCATGACTGATTACTGTGGAAATATTAGATTGAGCAACATCATCAAAGTAATGGAACAAAACATACGGTTGGAAACATATCTTACAATAATTCAAATACAAGTATACGACAAGCACGCAACACAAAGATAATATCACATACTACAGCATAACACAAATGACCCGTAATTGACATTTCATTAACCAAAAGATTAGGGTTTTAAATCTTGAGGTAATTATTGTCAATAGGTTTAAGCACTTGAGAAGCCTCTTCCTCAATAAACTTCAACGGTCCTTTCGTGAGGTGCAAGTAAACCATCCAGTCTCCATCCTCCACCGAGCTCGGCATAGGCATCACATATCCTGCATTACCTCCCCATGGGAAATGATAAGACCCGAACACCGGCGAGCCCCACCCGAAATTCACTTGGGTCACCGGAAAACTCCTCCCTGAAGAAACGACAAAGGCGGGTCCGTCCTCCGACCCGGTGCTGTAGATTCTTGAAACCGTAGGTGTTGGGCGTCGTGTCTCAACCCAATCAATCAAGTTCAAGAAATGTTCTTTGGTGACAGCAGTCTCCAAGAACCTGTGAACCACTTCGGTTACCCAAGACAATGGCTTGTTGACCAAGTCATCGATCATTTGTCCACCAAATGGGATTGAGAGTACGTTTCCGAAGTAAGTATTGTTTTCTTGCTCCATAAGTCTCCTCCTTCCATCAACAACGATTCCTAGTTTCGAGTTCTTGCTCGGGACTGGATCTGTTGCCGCGTGTTTGGCCACGAGTTTCCATAGAAACGCGCTGAACGATTCAAGTTTCGTCCTACGTTTTGAGCCGCTAGCTAGGGCTTGAAGGTCGTCTAGGGCATCCGCTTTGATGTAATAGAGACGGCTCACGAGGATACTGTCTGGATTGGTGGTTTCTTGCGGAGGACGTGACAGGTATGTACATCTGGTCTATAGATGAATCCACGACTAATGGTCGTCTAGGGTTTAGTAGAGATCTTCGAAACGATGGTACACAAGAGATTGGTACACGGACCGAGAGATCTCGGCCCACGATACAAGGAGCATGTTCATGGAGTATGCATCCGCTATCAAATGTGCATCCCACAACTATGCTCCCACATTTCAGTTGAGTCACCTGTTCAGACAACGAAACAAAAGTAGAGTTATGTTTTTGTAGCTAGTGAACTATTACTGCCTTAAAATAGAAAATTAATAAACTAATATATAAAGGATTATGATAAATCTATTATCTTCGGTTGGTTTTAATCTAGAAACACATGATAAACCTGAATTTTACAAAAAATGTTACCTGAATCGCTATGACTCCGTGTTTCTTGATGGGAACAAGCTTGGCAATACTTTCATCAGGATCATAGAGGTTAAGCTCTCGGAGGTCCACGTCAGCACCGGCCTCCATGAAATCTACACCGCGGTTGTTGCAGAGAATCTCAGGTTCTCCGGTGGGATTAGTGACAATCTCGCCGGCAAAAGCATAATAGGAGACGAGAGTCTCCGCCAAAGCCGTCTTGAGGGTTTCATGAGCCATTGAATTAGTCATGTTACGTGGTTTCTTGTAGCAGAAACAAACACTGACGTGGACAGGAGGAAGGATGAGGTCGAGGTTATAAAGAAGATATTTCATATGATATGCTAGAGATTGTATATTCTCTGTAATTATAGCTTTCCTTATCAGTCTGCTTCCAATGTTGTATATTCTCTATGTTAATAAGATCACGCTTCACATTCTTTATGGTATCAGAGCCATCGATACCCTAATTTTTTTTTTTCAAAATCTAGCCGCCAAGCTTCTTCTTCTTCTCTGTTAAGCTAAAGCTTCAATGGCTACCAACAACTCCAACTTTCACGGTGAAACAATCCAAACACTAACTCAAACACTCTTTCACCTCAACACCTCTAATGTAACCAAGTTGACTTCCACAAACTACTTGATGTGGAGTCTCCAGATCCATGCCCTCCTAGATGGTTATGATCTTGCTGGATACTTAGATGGATCGACGATTGTCCCGACTGAAACTCTTACCGCTAATGAAGAGCTTATAGTCAACCCTGAGTTCGCCATTTGGAAGAGACAAGATAGACTTATCTTCAGCGCCCTCCTTGGTGCCATCTCCACTTCCATTCAGCCTGTGGTGTCGCGAGCCACTACCTCTGCGCAGATCTGGCAAACCCTTGCATCTACATATGCAAAACCTAGCCGAGCGCACATCAAGCAACTTCGGAATCAAATGAAGCTTTGGACTAAAGGTACACGTTCCATTGATGAGTACTTTCAGGGCTTCACTATGCGCATTGATAAACTGGCGATTCTTGGCAAGCCTCTTGAACTTGAAGATCAAATCGAGTTTATTCTTGAAGGGCTTCCAGATGAGTACAAACCGATAGTTGATCAGGTTGAGGGAAGAGACACGCCACCTTCTCTTACTGAGCTTCACGAGCGTCTCTTAAATCATGAGATCAAGCTCCTTACTGCTGCTCCTGCGCTGCACCTTCCGGTCACTGCTAACGTTGCTTACAACAACAATAGCAATTCCTCTCGTTTCAATAACAACAATCAACGTCAATCTCAACGTCCACAGAACAACTGGAGTGACAACAATCAGAAGCAGTACAACCGTTCTGGCCAACGGCAACCAAGGCCCTATCTTGGTAAATGTCAGTTCTGCAACGTGCAAGGTTACAGTGCGCGTCGGTGTCCTCAACTTCAGAGCCTGCAGCAGAGTTCTCCTCAGTCTTTTCAGAATGCTTCAACCATGCCTTGGCAACCAAGAGTTAACGCAGCAATGGTTTCACCCTACTCAGCCAACAATTGGCTCCTTGACAGTGGCGCTACCCATCACATGACCAATGATCTCAATAATCTCTCGCTGCATCAGCCTTATCAAGGTGGTGATGATGTTTTAATCGGTGATGGCTCTCCTCTTGCGATAACTCACACCGGTTCAACTCTTTTATCTTCTCCATCTTGTAATCTAGCTCTAGACAAGATACTATGTGTTCCTGGTATTCACAAGAACTTGATTTCAGTATATCACTTATGTAATACTAATCAAGTTTCTGTTGAATTCTTCCCGGCTCATTTTCAGGTGAAGGATCTCAGCACGGGGACGCCTCTTCTTCAAGGCAGAACCAAGAATGAACTTTATGAATAGCCTATGAGTGCAAGTCAAGCACATGCCTTCTCGTCCTCTTACCGAATCAAGACGTCAATGGCTTCCTGGCACTCAAGATTGGGACATCCTTCTCCTCCAGTTATGCAATCTATTATTTCTAAAAATTCTTTGCCTGTTGCTTCTTCTTCGATTATTCAAAAACCAGTTGTTTGTTCTGATTGCCACATCAATAAGAGTCATAAAATTCCTTTCCAAACAAGCAGTATCCGTTCAACGCTACCTCTGCAATATATCTTCTCTGACGTCTGGACATCACCAATAACTTCAGTTGATAACAACAAATATTATGTTCTCTTCGTCGATCATTACAGCCGATACACTTGGCTGTATTCCTTGCAGAAGAAGTCACAAGTCAAAGAGGTATTCATGGCGTTCAAACCGTTAGTTGAGAATCATTTTCAGCAAAAGATAGCGACTCTATATTCAGATAATGGTGGAGAATATATTGCTCTGCGCTCTTATCTACAAGAACATGGAATCTCTCATCTTACCTCTCCGTCTCACACCCCAGAACATAATGGTTTGTCATAACGAAAGCATCGTCATGTCGTTGAAACTGGATTGTCTCTGATGTCTGCGGCTTCTGTCCCAAAGAAGTATTGGTCCTATGCGTTTGCTGTTGCGGTCTACTTGATAAACCGTCTTCCTACTGCTGTGTTATCTGATCAGTCTCCATATCAAAAGCTTCATAATGTGCTTCCCAATTATGAGAAGTTGAGAATCTTTGGTTGTTGCTGTTATCCATGGTTGAGGCCATATACAGCACACAAGCTGCAGGACAGATCGAAAGCATGTGTGTTTATGGGATACTCTTTGACTCAGAGTGCGTATCTCTGTCTTGATGTCTCTGCTGGTCGCATGTATACTTCCCGTCATGTCCAATTTGATGAGGCTACATTCCCGTTCAAAACAGATTCTCTGCTTTCTGTACCACCAACACAACAACGTGGTGAAGAGAAGGCTTCTTCTACTCCTGTCATGGTCACAAAAGTTCATCTGGTTCCGTCTTCACAGCCCCCGAGCTCAGATCCTCACCCTACTGTCTCGTTCTCATCATCAGCGACTCCAACTCCAGCATCATCTTAATCACCAGTCGACTTTGCATCTCAGGTATTGCCTTCTATAAACTCTAACTCTACTACTCATGCTACTACGTCTTCTTCCCCTCTCTCAGACCCTACTGGTCAAACTAATATCCCAAATCACCCGAACAACCCTGACCAGCCTACCCTCACCACACAAAGGCCCACTGGCTCAACCATTCTCCCGAATCAACAAACCACTATAACAGAAACCACCTCCACCTCCCAAAGACCCACTGGTCCAACTACAGTCCCCACTGTCACTGCTACTACTTCAGTGCAACAATCACCGCAAAACACCCATCAAATGAGAACTAGAGCTAAAAATCAGATCTCAAAACCAACTAAAAAGTTCAGCCTCACTGCCGCTCTTGACCACATCATTGAACCAGAACCTGCAACTTTTCGACAAGCTATGAAAGATACACTATGGCGTGAATCAATGTCTGAGGAGATCACTGGTCAAATCGAAAAAGATACATGGGAGTTAGTACCGGCCTCACCTACACAGAAGGTGATTGGATGTCAGTGGATTTACAAGAACAAGTTACTACCTAATGGCAAGCTTGGTAAACGAAAGTCCCGTCTGGTTGCTAAAGGAAATCATCAACAGTATGGTCTAGACTACAAAGAAACATTCAGCCCTGTGGTCAAAGCTGTTACCATTCGCCTTGTACTTGGATATGCGGTCAGTAATTCTTGGCCTGTACGGCAACTTGATGTCAATCAAGCCTTCTTACAAGGAACTCTAAATGAAGAAGTGTTCATGGACCAGCTTCCTGGATTTATTGATGCAGATCGTCCGACTCATGTATGTAGACTCAAGAAAGTGATATATGGTTTAAAGCAAGCTCCCCGAGCTTGGTATTTGGAACTCAAGAACTTTCTCATCCTCTGTGGTTTCACCAACAGTTATGCTGATGCCTCGCTTTTTTTTCACAGTCGCAACAATCTTCTTGTCTATGTACTCGTCTATGTAGACGATATCTTGGTCACAGGTAACAACAATGATGCTGTTTCACGTGTGATTGCTGCCTTAGGTGAACGTTTTTCTCTCAAAGATCAAGGAGATGTCAATTACTTCCTTGGCATTGAAGTCACAAGAACAAGTCACGGCTTACACCTCATGCAGCGGAAGTACATTCTCGATCTTCTTGTCAAAACAAATATGTTCGAAGCCAAGCCAGTCGCCACTCCTATGCAAACGACTCCGAAGCTGTCGTTACAGTCAGGCAATCCAATTACGAACGTCACAGAATATAGAATGGTGGTCGGAAGCTTACAATACTTGGCTTTCACTCGTCCTGATATCTCCTTCGCAGTTAATAGGCTCTCTCAGTTCATGCATAAACCTACAGACGAGCATTGGCAAGCAGCCAAGAGAGTTCTACGATATTTAGCAGGCACTGCTACACATGGTGTTCTCCTTCGCTCCAGTAATACGTTGAACTTACATGCTTTCTCGGATGCAGATTGGCCCGGTGATGTTGATGACTATGTCTCAACTAATGCATACATCATCTACATGGGTCACCAGCCTATCTCCTGGTCTACAAAGAAGCAAACGGGTGTGGCTCGTTCTTCAACGGAGGCTGAATATAGAGCCATTGCGAATGCAGCTTCAGCGGTTAGGTGGATCTGTAATATCCTCACTGAACTTCATATCACCATACCTCGAGCTCCTGTGATCTATTGTGATAACATTGGGGCAACTTACTTGAGTGCAAATCCAGTATTTCACTCTCGTATGAAACATCTTGCGTTTGACTATCACTACATTCGTGGACAGGTGCAATCAGGTTCCTTGTGCGCCACTCATGTTTCCTCTAAAGATCAATTAGCTGACGCTTTAACAAAGCCTCTTCCTCGCCTCAGCTTCAACATGGCGTGTTCCAAGATTGGAGTTCGACCTCTCCCTCCATCTTGCGGGGGCGTATAAAGAAGATATTTCATATGATATGCTAGAGATTGTATATTCTCTATAATTATAGCTTTCCTTATCAGTCTGCTTCCAATGTTGTATATAAACCTATTCTCTATGTTAAGAAGATCATGCTTCACATTCTTTAGAGGTTTGAGAGAGGGAGCCAGTGGTCCTGGAGTGGAAGAGCCGCCATGATGAGCTGCTTCCTAGTGGTGGTCACGTGGAAGTCACAGTCACGTGCTTGCTCCGCCGCTTCTCCCATTGGTTGCTGATTTTAGAGAGGAAATGAAGAATGTTGTGTGGTTTGGGTTATTGGAAGATGCTGTGAAGAAGATAATTTATAACCAGCGTTTAGGAGATTTAGTTGAAATTTTCAAACATTTCGGGTGATTTCTTATTATAGTTTTTTACAACGGTTGATTTATTTATAAGTTAACACTTTTTTATTTAATTTTTACTGTGCTTACAAAAAGGCCAACTCTTTTAAATAAAATCGAGTCTGAATTAGTTTTAGAATATACATCATAATTAATGTTTTAAGATATCTATTATTTGCATTGATTGTCTTCGTTTTCTCATCTTGGGTTGTATATTTTATATAGGACTAGAAATTTTTCCGGGCTACGCCCGGGTTATTTTCCATATATTTTAATTAAATTTAAATTACTTTATAATTTGTATCTGAATATAAATATTTTTTTATACTTAGACTGATTACAATATATACTATAATAAGTCCACATTATTGATTGCTACATTTTTATTAATTTACTAATGTCCGAAACCTTTAACAACATGACATGGTGTTAGATTTATATGAGCTACCGAACTTCTAATGTCAAACCAAAATAATCTAATGGTAATGTTCTTTACATTGGAGTATATGGATGATAAAATGGGAAAACCCACCCCATTTAAGACACATCCCATGTTGTCAAAAAAAAAAAAATTAAGACTCACCCCATTCAAAAGCTATGCCGCATTCATTTTAATGTTTGTTTTAGTTTAATTAACTATATTAATAGTTAGAATTAGTTTTTAAAAATTGCTGATGAGTTTAATGAAGTTATAAGTAATAAGTTGTGAAGTTTAATCCATTTTAACTGGAAATATAATTAAATCAGATAAACTACATAAGAATTTAATAGTGGTCATTACTATTTAAAATTATACATATTTGTTTGAGTCTTAAATATATTTACTATTTAAATTTGTTCCAATTTTATTTTGTTTATTTAATAATTTACTATATATTTTTAAATGTATTTTCTCTATGGGGTCCCTTTTTAAGCTGACTTTATATGCTCACTGTTTTTCTTTAATTTTCTTTTGGTTGTAATTGTAATGCATATGTACTGTAAAATATTATTGCTTATTATGATTCCCAAAAAAAAAGATACATAATAAATATTAAAAAGCGGAAGGTGAATGTGAGCTCTTGATCACATTATTGCATGATTTGAATACATCAGATTGAAGTCATTCAATCTGTGCTAATAAATTATCTGCTGCAGAAGAAAAGGGAATGCTACCACAGGAAGAGCGTGAAAGACTTCACTTTCCCCTTGCTGATATGAGCCTCATTCTCAATTATCCAAGTTGTGAGATGTCACTTCACCAAGAATCATAATCCAAGTATTTCTTAGCCATCTACATGGATGTTTCATCATCAACATAGCTAGCAGTGATGAGTTGATTCTTCAGCTGAGTGAATAACAAAGTGGAGATACTTAGAATCAGAAAACTGCAGAAGAATTTGTTATGCAAAGGGAGTCAAAGTCTGGGGTTTTGAGAATATTACCGTACCTCAAAACATGTCTTTGCTACAGCAGCATGAAAACTTGCAGGATCACCCTGCATGCAAACACTGAGAGAATAAGTTTTGAGGAATGTGAATAGAAAAGTTTGAAGTTAGGGTGACATCAAATTTGATTACTCGAGACACTGATTCACAAAATTATGACATCAAATGTAAACTTCTAAAAAGAGCACATATTTTGAAATAAGAGTGATCCTGCTACTCTGCTTTCTTAATTAAGTATATGACTAAGATGTAAAGCATCATTTTGAAACACACAAAAATGTATTTTAAACACTTACCGAATGGTCCATATAAAGCAGTGTGCCCACCAGGTGCTTGACCTCCAGAGAGAACACGAAGCTGCCCATAGTAGCTCGTTCCAATACCCTGTTGAATTGTAGTCATGACCTTTATAAACCAAAAATACTAAACCAAGGCTATGCATAAATGATCATTTTAAACAGCACAATCATAGAGAAAGCTTTATCCCTTCATGGGAAGGAGAAGTATCTCTGTCTTTGTCATGTGTAGCCGCCTTGTTAGAGCCACCACTACCATTACCAAGCGACATATCTTCCTTCTCTTCTTCACCGACAATCTTACTATCTGAAGATTTCCTTTCAAATTTCTGGCCGCTAATCTCGTCCCTGCCTTGCCTCTCCACGGCTGCTTCTGTTAGTCCGCTGGAATCCCTGTTGCTGTTAGGTCCGTGTAGGCTGATTCAAATCTAAAACGTCAATAACACGGCCACAACGGACTCCACGGCAAAGCTCCAGTAAATACTATACTTGAAAGGGGATCATCCTCCCTTGATCTTGAGTTTCATTCAGGTGAAGATGAATAATACAGAGCAAATCGTTTATAACGTTGGAGAGAGAGAGAGAGGGGACGACTCTGCTTTCTTCCACATTTTCTCAAGAAAAACTTCTCTCTCTCTCATTTTCTCGCACTTTCTTTCCACTTGGTGATGGCGGCGCAGGTTGAGATCGAACTCGATAACGGCGAAATTCTCGATCCCCTCTCCGATGATGCCTCCTCCTCCTCGACCGACTCAACGTTTCTTCTCCGCGAAGGGAACTAAGAGCACGACGTCAGCACCACGTGTTTCCTCTCCGGCTTAAGCGCCACCACGATCGTAAGAAATCTCCGAACGCGATCACCACGAGAGCCAAGTCTCTAGCCTTTCGCATCTTCACGGAGGCCATGGCGAGTAAGAACGGCGGAGATCCGAACTTCAAATACGGTTGGTACGCTGGCTCCAGAGAACAGATCAAACGGATCGTCTCGTACGGATTCAGCAGCAGCGAGATGAGATCGATGATCGCTTCAGACAAAATTAGGGATTTATGACCTGGCGATTTAAAGCTTCGTAATTGGCTGATTTTATTAATGACGTGGACACTCTCCTTGTTGATTATATATCCTTTTAATATAGTATAGATAAGGAAAACAATGATATATTTTGGAGAGCTATGGAAAATTTGGTTCGAAGTTCCATAAGAGCTTTACCATCGGGGATTTGAAGACAATTTCTAATGATTTAATATAATGAAAACAAATTAAACAAGATGAGAGATAATGAAATTCGGTTTTCATTTGAAAGATTTTAAGAAACCTACCATATACTCTTTAGACATACGGCGTTTCATATTTGTAAAATATATCAGAATATAATATATTATTGTGTTGTTTTTGATACAAGACTATAGGTACATATATATAATGATTAGTTTTAACTTTTAACATATCGCTAACATCATATTGCTAACATCATATTACTTTTAACTTTTAACATATTACTAGTAATAACGTAAACTAGATCTCGACCCGCACAACCGTGCGAGTTTTATTTTATATACTAAACCATTTTAGTTTATGAAACAAAATTTATCAATAAATTAATATAGTTTAGTATTATGTATTATCTAACTCTATTATACCTGTGTTTACGTGATTTGTGATATTATTATTATAAAAAAATTCAAATTTTGTATTCTTGTAACAAATTTTGTTTTGAAAACATAATTATGTTTACATATTTTTTATTTCTAAATTTGAAATATATATAAAAGTTAAATCAAATTGGACCTACTGTTAAAAACTAAATCAAATTGGTAATAGATAAAAAAATTTGAGATACTGTTAAAAACATCAAATTTTTAACACTATAATATATTGTGCCTGTAAAATATTACGGTGCAATTAGTTAGTCTGTAATTCAGATTTAGTGTATATAATTTTTTTTATAAACGCAGTATACATATGGTGATTAATTAAACCCATTTGGTATAGTGTTCGTCGTTAGTCTAAGGGGTTAGTCGAAATTTTATTTATATTGCATGTTCAGAATAATAACAATAGAATAATG
>NC_027753.1:25162639-25166794 GCF_000695525.1 Brassica oleracea var. oleracea | reverse complement strand
AGGAAATACTAATCCGTCGGAATATTCTTATGGAATACCGAGGAAAAACGTACTCCTCGGAAAAAACCGATGAATTCCGAGGATATATTATAGCCGTTAGAGGGTATTATAGCCGTTGGGGGATTTTACAAAATTCCGAGGAAATTCCGACGAACTAGCCTTTTCCGTCGGAATTCCGTCGGAATTTCCTCGGTCTGTCGGCAGGATTTAAACTATAAATACAAGCACTCCTCTTCCTCTTCATTCACTCCATATCTTCATGCTCCCTCTTACTCTCTTTACACACGAATTTGATTCATAAAAAATATGTCTTCTTCAAATTATTTTCGTTCTTGGATCGATCGACCTCATTTGGATCCGAACACGAGATTGCTTACGGAAGAATACCAACGAGGTATAACCGAATTCATGGGGTTAGTTCACCGACAACCGGAAGCAAAAACAGGTATGTTAAGATGTCCTTGCTCTAATTGTAAAAATAGAAAGGTTATTAAAGAGTGGGATGTTTGGACTCATCTATATTTGAGTGGGTTTACACGAAGTTACAAAATTTGGTGTCATCATGGGGAAACTGATTATGAACATGGTAGTACTAGTGAACCTCAGCCAGCGGTTAGATTAGAAGAACCAATTAGAACGAATGTAGATTATGGTGTAGGTACTGAGCAGATGGTAAATGGTCATTTACCCAATGCAGAAGCTAGGAGATTTTATGATATGTTGGATGCTGGAAAGCAACCATTGTACGAAGGTTGCAGAGATGGTCATTCAGCTTTATCATCTGCAACCTTCGTACAATGGTTGCTTTTCAACCATCGTAACTGTATCGACAGAAATGAAGGAAAGTTTACTGGCTTGAAAAGCCACGATTGCCATGTAATGATGCAGCGCCTCCTTCCGTTTGCCTTCAAAGAACTATTACCACGAAATGTTCATGAAGCAATTGCAGGGATAAGTGGTTTCTTCCGCGATTTATGCACGAGATCAGTGACTCTTGAAGGTATTGAAAATTTGAAGACTAACATAGTCGTGATTCAGTGCAACCTTGAGAAGATATTTCCTCCCTCATTTTTTGATGTTATGGAGCATCTTGTTATTCACTGGCAAGAGAATTGGAACTTGGTGGTCCTGTGCAATATAGATGGATGTATCTGTATGAGCGGTATATGTTCCATTTGAAGAAGATGGTGAAAAATTTAAGTAGGGTGGAAGGTTCTATAGTCGCACAGATGATCAATGAAGAAACTTCAAACTTTGCCGAGTACTACTTTCCAACAGAAGTTCAGACCAAAAACAGAAGACCTGCTCGGCATGATGATAGAGGCGAACGGGAAACATATCATGTTACGGTTCCAGACATTTTCACAGACGTTGGACGACTTAGCGGAAAACCAAAGGACCGTCGACTTACTGAATAGGAGCGCAGTAATTTGCAAACATATTTGCTCACCAACTGCGAAGATGTTCTTCAATATGAGAGGTAAATAGAATAGCTTACAAATTTTTATTTTAACAAGTTGAAATTTGAATCTTAATTAATTACATTATTGTCATCATATGTACATGATTTTCATGGCAGAAAAGCGGTTCGAATATAGATACGCCACAGAGGACGAACGAGAAGAAATGAAGCAGAGAGAATTTGTTGGATGGATGTTTACTTATGTGAGTGCTTTAAACAAATTAAAATATCATTTATCAAATATTTATTCTAATTCACATTTATTGATATAGGAATCCTCAATGGTATGCATTACAATTGAATAAGAAATGAAATACGGCCAAAAAAAATCAATGTTTTGAAACCTCAAACCCTTTTTCCTCGGAATTTCCTCGGTAATTACCGAGGGTATTCCGAGGAAACATGGTTCCTCGGAATATTTTCATTTAACCGGGTAAACCAAGCAGCCAAATATTTCGCGAAAATTGAATTAATGATTTCTGAGGAAATTCTGGCGGAAATATTTAATTATTCCGAGGAAATTCCGACGGACATTTTCCGTCGGACGCCTCATTTTATTAGGTCGAACCAGATCTTCTTCCCCATTTCTCTCTTCCTCTCCACCGAAGCTCTCTTCCTCTCCGCCGTTTCCTCCTAGTGTTGGGCATTCGGGTTTTCGGTTCGGGTCGGTTCGGTTTATTCGGTTTTCGGGTTATTCGGATTGGGATATTTAGGAACCGGACATTTTTCGGATCGGTTCGGTTCGGATAGTGTCGGGTTTGGGTCGGGTTTCTATTTTTTTATAAAACTCGAAATGGAACCGTATTACAAATAATTCGGGTGTGGTTCGGGTTTAAAGCCCAAAAAACCAAAAAATCCCCGAAAACCCGATCTAAACAAAAAACCGAAAACATGTCCGGGTTATTCGGGTAGTTTGGATTTTTGTAGATATTTTTTATTTATAAATTATATTTTATATATATTAAAATTAAAAATAATATTTTCTTTTAATATATTCAAAATATTCGGGTACCCGTTCGGTTCTCGGTTCGGTCCCGGTTCTGTTTTGGTTTTTCAGATTTAGAAATATAGGAACCGTTCGGGTTTTTGTAATTTTTGGTCCGGTTTCGGTCCCGGTTTTTTCGGTTCGGTTTTCGGGTTTCGGATAATATGCCCATGACTATTTCCTCCCTTCTCTCTCCACTATTTCCGGCGAATCCGCCCTAATCCTTCTCAATTTCAGTCACTGCATCATGTATGAACTCTATCCCACTCTTTTAGGTTAGATTTGTTAGGTTTTTAAGTAGATTTGATGATTTTGGAATGATATTTATAGATTTTTGTTAGGGTGAATGATAGGATTGTGTAAAATCGAGTTTGATTATGGTATTCACTTGATTTGGAATTTTTTTTTAGTTTTTATTAATTTTGTGGTTATAAAAATCAAATTGATAATTATGTATATATAATATGAAAATGTTTTTTGTATATAAAATCTATTTTTTGCATTATAAAATCATTTATATATATATATATTAAACCTTTTTAATATCTATAAAACTTTTTTTTTGTGATTAAAAACTATTATTTGGGTTTTTTTTAAAATATATATATATATAATATAAATTTCTATATTTATTAAACATTTTAATATTATTAAAACTATTTTTTGTAATTATTAAACTATTTTTTATTTATTAAAACTATTTTTTGTAATAATTAAACTATTTATATTTTTGTGATTAAAAATATTTTTTAAATATGTTTTTTTTATTTATTAAAATTATTAGAACTAATTTTTAAATATGTTTTTTTTAATTTACAGGGTGGTCGTGGTGGTACGGGGAGCCAGTCTCGGGATTCCAGCCAGATTCATGATTCCGCTTCGCCCCATAGCTCCTACCATACATCTCCCTCTCCATTTCCCGCTCCTGCTCCTCTCGCTCCCGCAGCTGCACCCGCTCCTGCTCCTCCGGGTCCTCCGGGAGTGATGAGTGTTGCGGAGTTGGTTCGACAGCCCGGTCGTGACCATCTTCCCTATCTCACTCCGTATCCACATGGACGGGGTCAAACATGGTAATTAAACGTATTTTTTTTCATTAAAATTTGATTCATTATTAATAATTTGTTCTTTTTATTAGGTGTTCTGTGGTTTCGTCAGTTTGCGGTAAGTATTCTAATTTTTTACTTATATTTTTAATCTTTAATATAAATTTTCTACTAATTGTGTTTTTTTTTCAGCAAGAGTTCAACTGGAATTCCGATGAGACGCTCTTTATCTATCACCACTTCGTCCATAAAGTTGTGGACAACTATGGGAAGCAGATCCACGAGTGGAAGAAAAAATGGAAAATAAACAAGGTTGTTTTTAATTTATTAAACAATTTTTTAATTTATTAAACTGCTATTTATTTAACTATTTTTTTTTTTATTAAAAGGTCCCAAAGTCGATGAACAACACGGTCTGGACGGAGTTGTGTGTGCATTGGGATAAGGAAGAGACGAAAGAAACTTCTTCCACCAACTCCATCAACCGCAGGAGCGAGCGTAAAGGGAAGGGCGTCTTCAAGCATAACTTGGGTGCTCAATCTATTGCCAATCTGGGGGATCGCATGATAAGTTCAGCCGCTTTTTCTTCAATTATTTAAGTTTTGAAATTTTATTTTTTGTGCATTTCTTCTAATTTCTAATGTTTGTTTAATTTATGTTTTTTT
>NC_027753.1:25148851-25162388 GCF_000695525.1 Brassica oleracea var. oleracea | reverse complement strand
TTAAATTTGGCTATTTTCTATTTCAGTCGGTTCCAAAGAAGAAGAGAAGTTTGGTCGGTTTGGGTCGTCCCTCCCGGTCGGTTCTTCCTTTTTCTGCACCACTGCCCTTTGTTGATACAGAAGTACTTACGGCTCAGTTGAAGGACAAGGATGATCGCATATCTTTGTTGGAGACCGAGATGGCGGCTCAACAGACGGGCTATGAGGCACAGAAGAGGTTGAACCAGCAAATGATGGAGATGATGCAGTGGATGTACCCGAACGAGGTGTTCCCGAACGTGCAAGACCCGTAGTTTTTTTTTTTTCAAAAACTCGGAATGTTTTATTTTTATTTGTACAACTTTGAATAATATCTGATATGTTTTCAATTTTAATTTTAATTTTATATTTTCGAATTTAAATTTCAAAAATTTTATTTTTTTAAAAAAGTTAATTTTTTTTTAAATTCCGAGGAAATGAACCCTCGGAAATTTCCGACGAACATTTCCTCGGAATAAGTCGTCGAAATATACCGAGGGACTCCTTCCTCGGAATTTCCCGAGGACTCCATTCCTTGGAAATTTCCGATGAAAATTCCGAGGAACATTTCGTCGAAACTTCCGAGGATTGGACCATCGGAAAGTCCATCGAAATATCCCGAGGAAGTTCTCCCTCAGTATATTCCGAGGACCTTTCCTAGCATGTGATTAGGTGGTTTCTATCAGTTCATACGAAATATGCATGATGCAATCAATACAGTAATGCACAAACAAATCTCTCGGCCAAGTCAAAGATCAAGCCACACGGCTACTTGATGGAATCAATTCATTATCATCCTAGCATAAGATTCTAAGTGTAATTGCAATCAATCAATATGATCAAATTAGGTTTTGTATGAATGATGCAACAAGCCGCACGACCACAAGGTATGATCAAGTCTAGAACAATTAACCTAGCATGTAGTTTCAGTTTCAACCGGATTATACGGTTTCAGATTCAAGTATTCGATATCAAACAATCAAGACTAGGTTATATGGAAACACTTATCCTAACAGGCGGTTTCAATTAGGGTTTCAATCTTGAATCATTCAATCAATTAATCAAATTTAGTTATGAATCAATACTAGCAATAGTTCTATGTGATCAAATTCAAATTTCGATTACAAAATTAGGGTTTTGGATTTCAATCAATCAAAGCTAGTAATTTTGATTTCAATATGATCAAATTCAATCTCAATCAACATTCAATTAGTTTTAATCAATCAATCAGATTATGAATTAGGGTTTATGCAAAAAATCGAATGTGTTTTAGGGTTTAGGGTTTCGAGTTTGATCTTAAACAATTGGATTCAATTTGAGATTCAAAACCATTAAAGATTTCGATTTTAATTGATCAAGTGATCAATCTCGATTAGGGTTTGGGGTATCGAACTTTTGAGCTTCGATTTACTCTTTGGGGTTTTGATCTATTACCCTATGGTTTTTGATTCTATGGTTTTTGATTCTTACCCTATGGTTTTTGATTCATAAAAGATTAGGGTTTTATGGTTTTAATTCTTTATCAAACAATCCATATTCGATTATGGGTTCTTAGGTTTCGAATTACCTTTAACCTTAGATGTTTGTTGAACGGACCACCAAAGGGATGAACCGCAAACTGGAACACGAATGGGACGCGAGCTGACTGCTATCGGATCGCGAACGAATTGAGGCTGAGGTCACGAGCTGTCCGTGAGCTGGAGTTGTCGCGAACAGAATGCTTGCTGTCGGAAACGCGAGCTGTCTGGGATGCGAGCTGAGGCTGAGTTCATCTGAGCTAGGATCGGACTGAGATCGTCTGTAGGCTGAGCTGAGACGGATCGGGAACGCCTATGAACTCCTTTTGATCTGAATGGAAAAAAAGAGTTTGATCGCACGGGCAGCAACTCCTCTCGGCTTGAACTCCTTGTTGATATTAGATTTTAATTCCCTCGGCTCCTTGCACAGGAGTTGAGTTCGGCTAGAAAATCCTTGTTGGAATCGGATTTGGTTTCCAAATCAAATCGGTGCGCACTGTATCTGTGCGTGAGGGCGCGTCGGTGGTCAGATCGACAAGCGGTTTGCACTGACGGATTCGTCTCGGCGAGGGCTTCGATTTGATATCTTGATCGTTTTCTGGGTCCTCACGGTTTGAGAGAACAGGCTCTTTGAAGTTCCGAGGCAGATTCCTTTGCGTTTAGGGTATGATGATGTTCGGCTGAGTTGAAGAATATTTCGTGGGGACTTAGGGCTAGAGGCTATCGTGCTGATAACGTGTTATGAAAATAAAAGGAAAGTCTATATCTTTATTAGACAATAAAAAACCATTTATATAGGAAATTATATAAATATGAAATCCTAATACAATATGGGCTAAGAAATATAAAGGCATTCGAATATGAACTTTCCACCAAACTTTTGTTTATAACATATAATATATTATTGTGTTGTTTTTTATACAAGACTATATTAATTTATATATATAATCATTAATTTTAACATATTGATAACACTTCCTAATCCAAATCTAATTCATATGGAAATATAGTAATAACGTAAATATGCTAAAATGATATCAGCTTTCTCTCCAAATGTCCCCATTTATTCTTCAAGGTATTCACGGATTTTATGGGATTTAATAATCTTGTTGATAAGATATAGTACATTTTACGGTTCAATCTATCTCCAAAAATATTGGACTAATTTAAACAAAAAGAAATTGATTTAATTACTGAATTAAATTTTAATAAAATAATCATATTCTTTTTTAACACTAAATAATCATATTCTTTAAGAACTCCAAGTGGGTTTTAATCCAATAATGTTGCTCTAAGTATATTCATTAGTTTTGACTTTTGATTGCGTTCAATTTTCAAACAATCAATAGTTTCTCTTTTCAGTCTTTTCAACTGATATTTGACTATTTACTACCACAAGCAAAGTCATCTAATAAGGAGTACTAAACATCAAAATCTAATATGGACACCTATCTTTTTTAATTAATAATATTCCAAACCTATGAAATAGTTTAGATTAATTTTCAAGAGGAGTTATAGTTTAGGGATAAACTCTCTATTCCGGTAAAAAATGTAACACTATTATAATTACAATGAAATGAAATATCTTTTTTTTTAAAGGCTTTCATTAGTTTAAATGCATGAGAATAAAAATACAGACAGAGCCCAAATGCGTACAGTTTTTAGATATTAAATATGTGATTCTAAATTTAAATTTATATCCATATATCATGTTTAATAAAAATTTGAAATTTGCTTCATAAAATCTGAACTAAATTTTGTATGAAAAGAAAAATATATGATGTGGAAGAACGTTGATTGTATACATTTCATTTTCTAATATCTCATTTTAGTAGTATTACTAAAAACATGTATATGCTTTAATCAAAAGTTCAAAAATAAATATGTATATGCTTTAATCAAAAGTTCAAAAATAAATATGTATATGCTTTAATCAAAAGTTCAAAAATAAATATGTATATGCTTTAATCAAAAGTTCAAAAATAAATATGTATATGCTTTAATTGTCAGGGACGGATGAATGTTGAGTGAGGGTGGGGCATGTGCCCATTAGTTGAAGTGTTAATGATTTTTTTGTCAGCGGTTTTACAGACTGATATAGTAAACAAGACAGATAACTCCGTATCCAGATAAAAAACAAAAGATGGTTGCTTCTTTGCACTGCGTGCAAAACTGTCCGTCCTTAAATTATGCGTCCTAGGTATATGAATGATCTATGAGTTGTTGAAGCTTCTCTTCGAAAACATTATGTCTTCCAAATAAAAGGCTGGTCATTCTTCTAGTTCCGAAACCATCTTCACCAACTGGGAACAATCTGTTGCAAATGTCACATTAAACTTTCTAAGATTCTTCATACATTCTATTACCTAAATGAAAGCTTCTACCTTCGTGTGTAGTGGCAATTGACTCGCTCTTGTATTCCTTGTTCCATTAAACCATCAAAACCTTTCAGCGTACTATACCACCCTTATCCTGAAAAGATTTCCTGATTTTTCCATGAGCCGTCAGTAAAACATCATCTACCTGAGATAGTCGGTACCGTCGCATCTATTGGGAATCTAGCTTGGGTTACTTCATGTACAAACGCAATATGTGCTTCGGTCCAAAGTAACGACTTTGTTTCTGCTAACACGAGAGTATCTCTAGGATCAATATCCAAATTACTGAAAACTTTATTATTTCTTCTTTTCCATATATACCATAAGATCCATGCAAATTGATGGTCTTCGATCTCCGGAGAGATCCTCCTAAATAAATAATTCCTATTGACAAAGAGAAATTGAGTGGGAAATGTGTATGGGTTCGATAATTTTTTTGATAGTGCCCAGAACTGAACCGCCGGTGGACACTAAAAAAACATGATTGATAGACTCCTCAGATGCTCCACGTGCACAAATTGTGTCCCCTTGCATTCATCTCGCCTTCAAATTTTTCTTAACCGCTGTACATCATGATATCAGTTGCCATAAAAAGTGTTTCAACTTTGGTGGACAACGAACTTTCTAGCAGAGAGCCTTCAACGGAGTGACCGAAGGACCATACTCTGGTAGTGTTCTTTCTCTATCCGAGTACACTCTTCCTACTTAGATACCCAGTTTAACCTTGTGTCTCCCATTGATTGAAAAATGCCATCCATCCCGATCAACTGTCTGTAATCGACTTAAATGTATACTTTCAATGATTTCCGCATCTTGCGGGTCTACCAGAGTCTGAATGCTTGAATGTTCCATGTCCTTGATGTTCCATAAATAAGAAAATTCACCGTAAGGTCCGGATAAATATTGTGTTGATTTTTATTTTCTGGTCTCAGAAGGGTGGATGGAAGCCAGAGATCATTCAATACTAAAATAGATGATCATGTTCTTACCTTTTTGATTAGTACTTTGCTAACCAGAGATCTAGCAGAGATAATACCACGGAGCCGTAGGACGACGAATACGATCTAATTTGTTCCAGGGTTAAGCATTCCTGAAATACCTTTCTTTAAACACACAAGAGAATAATGTGTTCGGTTTCTCTATCAATCTCCAGAGCTGTTTCCCAAGCATAATTGTATTAAAATCTATGAAATCTTTAAAACTTCATTTTCTTTCATCCTTAGGGATACACAGTTTATCCCATGATTTTCAGTGCATGCTTCTAGTATTACCTTTGGGATCCACCAAAATTGTGCCACTGTACTTGTTAGCTTCTTCATTACTATTTTCGGTAAACGAAAACAGGACATTACATGGTTTGGCAGTGCTGTGACCACTGATTTGATAATCACTTTCTTTCCTTCTTGAGTAAAAAACTTAAAAGTATTAATGACTTGTTAAAGTGATTTTTTTATGAAATATTAAATTTATTGTTCATTGTAGAGAAAAAATAGTTATTTACAAATAGAAAATAAAAAAAATTGATTTATGATTCCAATCTTTACTCAATGCGAGCCAGAAACCATCTCTGCATCAACCCCTCTAGCCCTTTCACTCATAGTACATTAGTTGAAGTGATTTAACATATTAAGATGGGTGACCGTGAATAAATAAATTGATTATTGTTGACGATGACCGTTTCTGTAAATAAATTTACAAATTTAGGGAATAGTGAGAGGCGGCTTAGATAATCATAGGAACATGCAGATAAATGCTAACAACTGATCAGGGGCGACAGCTTCGGGCCCAAAGGTCCAAATTGTTTTTTTCTTACAATTTGTTTAATAAATTTTAATAAAAAAAGGATATAAATATATTTTAAGGATCCTTTCGCTTTACAACCATAACACAACTAATAGCGAAATAAATTCAGCAACCTACTGATCAACTCCTAAAATACATGAGGACTTATCCAAGTAAAGACTCGTTCAAATAAAGACTTGCTTAAAAAGCTTAATCTCTGTGGAAGCACTGTGGCCTAGTGGTTAAAGTTTAAAGGTTTCTACATCTAGGTCTGGGGTTCAAATCTAAGACTATGCAATTTCTTGTAGATTGCCTATTATAGGAGGTTCATGTTTCAATTCCCGGAGAAAGCGATTTATTAAACAATTATGCAGACTATGGAAGAAAGACTTACAAGGGATCTTCAACATGGTGCAAGTAAAATCCGGCCAGGCGTAGGTCTTCGTAGGACGGCTCAGGTGATGCAGTTAGGCGTAGATCCTCATAACGCAGGTAGTATTGTCGGTTGTCGAATCTTCTATCTAATCTTTCTCATAATTGTAATATCATAATAAATCAGCGTTAAAAAAAAAGCTTATTCTTCACCTGCTTCAAAAATAAGTCAAATGTGCATTTACTGGTGAATATCTATATGGTGAATATCTATATATATATATAAATATGTTTGCTTCTCTCCTATGCTGCCACCTAGGATGCCACGTCAGAAAGTCATGCTTTCTGGAACTGACACGTGTTCAAATAAGTAAAACTTTGCGTTTCATTTAATCGAGTTATGTTTCGTTTGTTCACATGTTAATGGGCTTCTAAACATTTAATTGGTCCAACGGAGAGAGGTTGTCTTCCCCGATGGTGTGACCAAAAATTAAGGCTCGTGTCCTCTTCGATCTACACCAGCTATGGAGGAGATATGATGAATTGAGTGAATCAAATCAACGTGAAAAACCTCTGTGCCAAGCTTTAATTGTGTCTTTTCGTCTTCTGTTGTAATCTTCCGAAGCGTTACGTAACAACCTTCATAAATGCTTCCATGATTTCTCATTCATTGTATCTCGTTTTATCCCTTTTTCCTAGCAATGAATCTCCACCTATAAAAAGGTAAAGGTTCATCTCTTGAAAATCATCCTCACAAATCCAATAGCATTCGATATTTTCTCATTATAATAGTTAACTCCTCTGTTCGACTTGCTGATCTGAATTATGGGTTGTTCTTCCACCTTAGAGGTGAGGATGCTCAGTTTCTGGGAAATTGACATGCTTTCTATTGATTCTAAGATATTTTGTTTTTAAAACATATCTTAGTATTGAAATAATTTGTCTTTACGAAGAAGGTTGTATAATCTCAAAAAAAAATTGAAAAATTGTATCCTAATGAGGGACTCTTTGATAACAACAAAGTGTATTTACAAAGTCAAAAATAGAAGGACATACATATCCCTCAGTTATGTCATCGATATGGTAAATGTGCTGAAGGAACCATGACAGAGGAAGATGTTGTCTTGAGAGAAAGTTCAAACAAAAAATATGGCATGAAAAAGTAAAAAAGTTTCCCGTTTCCTAAATTTGAGGAACATGTCCTCATGAACCAAAATGGTCATCAGAGGAGTTAAAAGTTTTTTTCTGGTTTCTTAATCTGAGATCTATTTGTTTTAGTTTTTGGAACTGTAGAATGCTATATTTTATGTGGAAGGGGGAAAATAAATACTATGGAACTAAAGTAACTATAAATGTGTGGGAGCCAAAGATACAGCAGCAGTACGAGTTCACCTTCTTGCAGATATGACTTCTCACTGACTTATTTAGAAAGTATTTTAACAGCATAGAAGCTGGTTGGCAAGTACACTCAGTTAACTTCTAGGAAGCGTGAATTTGATTTTCATTATCTTTTTGTATAATGATTTGTGTGTTTTATTACAGATTAGCCGGATTTATATGGTGACAAACTGACAACAATACAAATGCTCTTTACTTACTGGACTGTAGGTTCTTTAGAAAAAAAAAATTTATGTTAATGGTTTTAAAAATTTGAAGCTTCTTAAAATAAATATAGTATTATTTGTATAAACTTTATATTTTTACTATGTCAAATTGAAATAGAAATAATAAGAATATTTCTATTATTACATTTTCTTAATTATTTTTGTTAATATTGTATTATTTAACGATAGAGAATAGTGAAAGTTGTTGTGATTTTAATTCAAATCAAAAATATTTATTAACAATAACAATACGATCTCAGAATTATTTCCATTATTATTTTTTTATAATATTATTTTCAATACATAATACTTTTAAATGTTTCATAAGTTAATATAAACTCATGTAAAATAATTTTTATAATAACTTCCCGCCCGTAGGACGGGCCGATCCTAGTATTTCATATGTTCATGATACACTAGTGTAATATTCGAGAATTACATATGTATACAAGTGGAAAGATAATATCATGTATAAATTTATATATTCTTAAATTTTGTAAAAAAGAAATAAATAAAAGATAAGATAAGATAAGATTATCATATATAATTTTTGTTATTATTATAAGATCGTAGACTAAGTATATATTGTCTTGCAAATCTAAAATTAAAATGATATTAAAAGAAGTAATGTTAGCTCTCATTAAGGTAAGCACATTTTTTTTATTTCCAAAAGAATTGGAGTTACATATCTTTTCTATTTCCATTCGAGAATTCTTATGAGTTTCCACGTCTCTTTAAGACCCCAAAAAATGGACTATGTATTATTATTTTTCTCTATTATATATGACTTCTCGATTCCGTTTACGATATCTTTTCTACTGATTTTAAAAAAATTGTCTTATACAACTAGAAGTCTAGAATAATTTAATTTTTAACTAAACGTTAGAAGTGCTGTTGATACAATTTTTATATATTTCAAGAATTAGTTTTTGTTAAAATCCTCTTATTAAATCGATATTTATAAGATAACATATTTAATCCCGTATAAGCATGTTAGACAAGACCTAAAAATGTACTATACCATATTTTTAGGATTGAATCTCATTTGAAACAAAATTACAATTACAGCTATATGGGAAATATGATTTTGAAATTTAATCCAATTAATTAATATGATAGTTTGGTAACAGACGATCCAAATATTAGTCGAAAAATATTTCGAAACTCATGATAGTTAATATGAGAGACCTTTCGGGGACTCGATGCAGTATGAAAACTATTATTTTGAGAAAATGTCCATGTTTCAGTATAAAAAAAAAGACTTTTAATTGCAAAAAAAAAAAAAAAAAAAAAAAATTATCATCGACACTGTAAACCGATTAGTAGGGATGTGCATTGTCATGGGTAAAATAAGCCAACCCGGCCCGAACCCGAGTTAAACCCGCCCAAAAAATATCCTAAACTAAAACTTTTAGAATTTTAGGGTTACTCGCGGGTACCCGAATCTTTTTTGTCAATAATCTTAGGTTTTTTTTTTTTTTGCTTATTAATTAAACTTAACCTGTTAGCTTTATATAAAAAAATTTTGGGTTTGTTAACAATCTTTTTGTTTGTTAATATGGGTTATTTGAACTAAACCATGTAAATCTTTTTTTCTTAATATGCCGTACTCTGCATTAGAAGCTGCGAAAAGGATCATCATATGATCAGATATTTTCCTGAACCTTAAAGAAACCAAATTAAAGTAACCCCAAGTGTTTCAAAAAAAAAAAAGTAACCCCAAGTTTGTTTAACACGTGTTTCCAGTGAGAGATGAAAGCTGAATCATCACAACATAAACTAAAACCCCATTTCAATTGACAACAGTTAAAGAGGAAAACAAACATCCACGCACTTCCTAAGATTAATCAAAAAAAAAAAATCAAACAAAAATTAAGAAAAATAAAAATAGAGCGAAAAGATATGGTTCAATTCCAAGAAACGTGGAAACAGTAACGACAGAACATCCAATCCAAGATTCTTGGTGAATCCACTTCTCCGAACAAAAGATAAGACAGTAAGTGAAACGTCATCGTTTAAATTAACAATACATGTTTTAAAAAAAGCCCACAGGGTATCCGAAACCCAATAGAGTAAAACCAGATCGGGTAATTTATAAACCAAGATCCTTCTAAAATAAACCCGCGAAATTTGGAAACTGAACATACGGGTTTTGGGTTTTAAATTTTAATAGGGCTTATGGTTTTTTTTTACCCATTATTAACATCCCTACCGATTAGTAACGAAAAGTATACCCATTAATTCTGTTCAGCCATTTTACTACCTAATATATCATAATATCAACGAGGAAAAGGATTTGATTAGCCAACGTGTGTTAGCTACCACGTCATGAAGAAACAAGACACTCTCAAATTTTATTTTGCTTAAGACACTCTCAAATTTTGTTATAGACATTTATATCATTTTAAATCGCGTTTAACATCAATTAATATTATACTTAACAACACTCTACAAAAAAATAATATGAAGGTACATGAGGTCCTTTATCCATAGTTTCTTCTTTTTGATAACGTTTCAAGGTCCATAGTCACCATCTCCGATCAAGTTGCATATATCCGAACATTCCACTAAGCTACACACACACACACAAGAATCATCAGCTCCTATAGGTTAAAGATTCATGCTGAACAACAACGTTAGGAATGTAATTTACCAGTAATTACGGCTACGAAACCCTTGTTTGAACACCACTAATGGCCTTTTCCATCAGAAACAGTCATAAGAGAGAAAAGATTAGTAACCAAAAGTGAATGAAAAGAAAGAGAGAGAGGGGAACCTTCTGATATTGAGCGGTCCTTCTCCGTCTCCACCGCGAATGCAAGTGTTGACGCATTTAACAGTGCATTTCTCTGCGTTCTTGGATTTGGGTCGTTGTATCCTCTGTTTCTTGCAGTCTTCACCTGATAGCGTCTGCGGTACGTTTGATAGCGTTTCACCGTCTTGCGGCGGAGGAGGAAGCTCTGCGTAAGCTGTAGACACAGAAGTCATCATAACCACCGCCGCTGCTACGACCCCAATAGCCCCCGTGGATATACGAACCGCCGCCGATCTAGTCACCAAGCGGCTCTGACACTGAGATCTACTTCGACTGTTCGAGAAACTCGTGCGATGGATAGGAGATGGAGAGTGTATTATCATTACTTAACTAGTGTGTTTGGTCCTTTTGTTTTGTAAAATTTTTCTCTCTTTCTCATCAGAATCTCTTTGTCTTGTTTTCTCCAGAAAGATTAAAGCTAGTGGTTCTCGTTGAAGACTCTATCTTGTTTATACACGTGTCAACATCTGGTGGCTTGGAATTCAGATACTGCCTAAACTCCACGAGTGTCAGAATCTTTATACCGTGGTAATAAGATTCGATGATTGTAATAATCTCGGGGACTTATATATATATAGATAAATACAGGGCCGGCTTAAACTCTTCGTAGGCCCTGAGGCAAAAATAAAATTTTGTCCCGTAAAGCAAAAAAATATGGTTTATTGCAAGAAACTAAGGCAATGATGTTTATCAAAACAAGCAAAACAAATGTGTAACACCTTATTATGCTCACTGAAATAACTAATCTCATATTCTAAAGCCAACAGAAACTAATGGCATAGCCAAAACAAATCATTTGACTGAGAAACGTTATTCATACGATCAGACCCGAATTAATCAGCACTTAAGCTTGTCACAGATCTATTTGAAGCACCTTTTGTGTGATAAAATAAAAAATTCAATAAAAGGAAATATAACACTCAGGAATAGGAATCTGAAAGTCCAAAAGAAAAAAGCAAAGCTGAGAAAGATCGGTAAATATAAGTTGAATTGTATCTAAGAAACAAAAACATATTAAGAAATACAGAACACGTTATCAAATGCATTCACAAACACTTGTGATTCTATAAGGCCTACTCTAATGGGTTTTCCTCCTGACTTTCTTAACGTCCAATGATCTTTGATGAAAACATGTTAACAAATAACCAAATTAATTTCTTATGAACGTGTACAAAACAAGGAAACATAACTTTAGAGCCTAAAACTGAGGAATTACAAAAACTTACTCAAAACCGCTACCCATTTTCAGTCGGCCATGTGTAGACTTGAACACATCTAAATGATAATCTTTGAAACCTAAAAATTTAACGCTATAAAAACAAAAAAACTTTTATGGGCCCTTTTGTCCATGGCACTGGGCGGTCGCCCTGCTTGGCCCCACAACTTGAGCCGGCTCTGGATAAATAGATAAAAACCATCATAGCAATTAACCATGCACGTATGTATATAAATCACGCACACATAGTAATTAACCATGGATTGTTCTTATATAGAAGCACAATCACGTACAAATTCATTTTTTAAAAAAATAGTAATTAACCATTTAGGTATCATGGATAGAAATCAATGAAAACATGGTATGTATTGTCTCGCTTCAAAAGCAGAACATATCAATTATACACAGCACAAAGCTGGAATACAAAGGAGAGGGGAGTTTTCAAACGCATAAGATCTCATCTTTTATTTCTAATAGAAGCAATGAAAAAACGTTTTCCAGGGAAATAACTTGAAGCAAAAGACTGTTGTAGAATCTCTTTCCTTTTTTAACGGTAGAGACTCTCTGATTTAAGATTCTCAGCAATCTCAGTCTCCCATCGATCTCCATTCTCAAGAAGCTTTTCCTTGTCATAGAGAAGTTCCTATGAAAAGGGGAAACATACAAAACGTTCAATATTGTGTGACACGAAACTACTATTTTCTAGACATGTAATGAACCTGACCTCGTGTGTCTCGGTTGCGAATTCAAAGTTAGGTCCTTCGACAATTGCATCAACGGGGCAAGCTTCTTGGCAGAAACCACAGTAAATGCATTTCGTCATGTCGATGTCGTACCTGTAGAGCTCTAGATCATTACTACACATGAAAATGGTTGAAAACAAAGGATTTAGCTAGTAAATTGCAAGCAAAGGGATATGTGACCTAGTGGTTCTACGGCTACCATCTTCCCGCTCCTCTGCTTCTATTGTGATTGCTTGAGCTGGACATACCTGATGAAATACATACACAAAGTATCCCTCTCAATATCACAATCCAACGAAAGAAATTATTCCATAGCCTTGTAAGATACTATATGATCTATTGAGCAGATAATTTTCATCAAGTATGAGGCAATTCATCAGAATGCTAGCGACTTTAACAGGAAATATTACACTAATACTCAAATGGTTCTCCTAATAACCAGGATAAATTTCCATAAGCATCAGCCTGTGATCTGGAGCTATGGCGTATATCAGCAGAACCGGGATTGCGAAGCAGAGAGTTAACAATCTTTGTTAAATCAATGCAAAGGTACTCATCCCCTTGAGATGCCTTACAAGAGCTATTAATACAAAAGAACATCAAATTAAGACTCACAGCTTCACAGAGTTTGCAGGCAATGCAGCGTTCTTCCCCGGTAGGATAACGACGAAGAGCATGTTCACCACGGAAGCGAGGGCTCAGTGGACCCTTCTCAAATGGATAATTGATCTGGAATACACACACAAGAAATAGGAGCTTCAGAATCAATACAGAGTTTCTTTCGATTTGAAAGACGGGGAAAGTAACTCACAGTAACTTTGGGATCAAAGAAGTACTTGAGGGTCAGGGACAAACCACGGACCATTTCAGTGAGAAACAGTGTGTTTATGCTCCGTTCAAAGACTGCCAAAAAAGAAGAAGCAAAACATAAAGTAAAGTATGAGAAAAGAAAGAGTCTGAGATCATATGTAATAGCTTTTACCAGTATTCCAGTCCTTGGAGATTTCCTTGGCAAGTTGCTCCTCTTCTTCATCATCTGAACCAATTTACAGAGGCAAACACATAGCGGTCAAAACCACAATGAAACCCCCC
>NC_027753.1:25143371-25148186 GCF_000695525.1 Brassica oleracea var. oleracea | reverse complement strand
AGAAAAAAAAACAGCAGGGGAACATACCTTTCTTGGAGCCGTAAGAAATAGCACGGGACTGCAGCCCAGAGAGATGAGATCCCTGCAAAGCTTTCCCTGACAAAACCTAATCGATGAAGATAAAGCTAATAAGAGAGGTAGCCATACACACCATAGGAAGCTAATGAAAGAGAAATTAAAACTTTGCAGAAACGCATGAATAATATCATCAAAGATTATATCATCATCATCATCATAAACTCTCCTTCATCGATCAATGAAATTCAATCCCCTATCACATTCCGTTCTCAATCTACAATCTAGAATTTTAAGAAAATAGCAACAAAAAAAAAGCTTCGGTCTGAATCAGACAGTTCCGATTTCAGACACAATCCCAAAGAGAAGATCCCCAAAACTCCAGGAGATTATCAAACAAAAACACAAGAGCGAACGGGAATCATACGAGGTGGCGAGTACGGAGTGTATTCAGTGACCTGCGAGCCAGCATCGAAGCCATTGATGATGATGATGATGATGAGATTCGATTTAGAGAAGAAGGAAACGAATTTCTCAGATTAAAACCAACAAAGATATTTTACGATTTACTCCCTGGTACAATACCAATTGGATTACTAAACCGGTGACATCACCGGGTTATAAATCAATGAAAAGCCTTCAAATCCAGTTTTGTCCCCAGTATATAAAATATTATTACATTTTCGTCCCTGGTACAATTGCAATTGAATTTCTAAACCGGTGATATAACCGGATTAACCGAATCATTCCCTTTTTAACGGGATACAATCTAACTTGAGTTACAAATTGCAAAATCTTTTAACTGATAGTTCTTGCGTACACTTCTTTACAAAGAAAGATTGTGAAAATGTTTTTTTTTTTTTCTGGTAGATCAATGATTTGGTGCAATGTAGAAAGAGTTTCCACAGTTAATGTGAGATTGCATCAAAGGATTCCATCTATCGAATATTATCCTGCCGCCACGCCCCATCCTCCCCTGAAACCGGCTTTGAGGGTGACCGGAGGATGTATCAGGTGCTGGAGGAACGATCCCTGCAGCTGCCAGTTTCTCAGGAACCAGCGGTTTTGTGAACAGCATCACCGGTTCATTAGGATCCTGAACCAGTGTCCAGGTTTGGTTTTAGTGATTAGTTATAGCAACTAAAGAGAGATAGAGGGAGGTGGTGTAGTTAGAGACGGTTATAACCAGTTTGTGAAGCCAGTTGTGATGCGAGTGCCGTCTCCTAACTTCTTGTTTTATGCCTCCGGGTTGAGATGCATTGAGGTTTGAGTTTGTGAAACGAGAGTTGGGGATGACGGATGGTCTTGTGCGTACATGGGTGCTGGTGTAGTCATCTGAGTCCATTAACTCCTCGTCGCTTGACCCAAATTTGTAAAATGCTGTTGTAGCTGGTGGGAATCCAGGCAGAGCAAAGCTCTCTTCCAAGAGCTCTGTTTCATCCTGCAATATCAAACCCCAAATATCAGACTTGAGCATCAATAACACACACAAGAGTTCTAGGAGGAGTAGTAAGTAGTACCCTGTATTGGAGTTGCATTCTCTGAAGGCTAACCTCACCATCCATGACATCCCTCTTCTTTTCTTCTCTCTGGCAAATAGTAACATCGAATAAGTGACTTTTGAGGATGCAACACTTTTTGTTAAGATATGAAATGAAAGTTACATACAAGTCAATATAAAACTGTCATAAAGAACACCTTAATGAGGGCTTCCAGAATGGTCTTCGCTTGGTCAAGATTGCGTCTAACCTGAATAATAATAGAATCCCAGAAGATATAACTTGCATTCAGAATCAAACAGAAAAATCATCAAAGGACCCTACTTGTTAATGCGAACTACTAAGAAGGCTTCGCTTACCTGTCGAAGCTTTTCAAATGACTGCACATTATTTTCTCTCCTTTGCATCTACAGTAGAATAAAGCCTTATCAGTGTTTTTCTTTCTCTAATTGGGTTTATATATTAAAAAAAGTATCACGATAAGAGCATACCCTTCTTGTGTGTAGTCTGTGAGCTTTCTCCCTCGGCCTAAACACATTGTAGGGATTGGTGTCATTGACCGGTGGAGGAGGCTGTTCCAAACAAAGAAGCAGAACTTCAATCAAAATAATCAAGGTAAGATCTCTTCTAACATAGGCCTTGATTGTTTCAACAACCGTAAATAATGGTACAAACCTGCAAACGCCTCAAGATAGGCTTCTGCCATCTTTTGCGCTATGTTCACATACAAAAAAGAACATGAAACATATGCGTATTAGTCTTATAAGCCAAGCGTGCTCCTCCAGATGGCTAACTGGTTTGTTTAGCCATCCCAAAAGTAATATTAAATAATAAAGCATATTCTTCAAACATCAAACTAATGATATGTCAAACAAGGTTTTATCATCAACCTATGCAACACAATGTCTGTATCCAAAAGCTTGTAACAATCAAACCATAAGGTTAATGCCAAACCTTGTCTTTCCAGTAGTTGAAGACAGCCTGGAAGACTCCATAATTAATAGAAAGTGATTGCAGCGCCTGTAATAAGATTACAAGAAGCATCATTCAAATCTCATGTGTGTATATTACAAGACCAAGAGATATGATAATCCAAAAGACAATGAAACAACAATCAAAGTAACGGTGGGTGTATACACCTCAATAGCAGCATCAAGCTGCAAACGCACAGGAACGGGAGAACCAAGGGTAGGTGTAATAACTCCAGCTCTCTCCCGCGTCTTGTGATCCAACACCTCTAGCTTAAAAATAATGCTCTCAAGCCTGTTTCAAACAATTCAACACATTTACACTTTTAGCAGAATCCAATCACTTTTGAGTACTATGTAGAGCGAACTAATCCATGTACAATAAGAACATGATTTATCAGATCGTTTACATTTCGGGTGAAAGCTGATTGCTATCCTTATCAAACTCATAAAGCCAGTCATCATCCTCATTGTCAAGATCATACTCCACAAACTCTCCAAGCTCAGACCGAGCTGCAAACAAAGAAAAAGACTTAACAGTAAGCACCTTCACCACAAGAATCCAAGATCAAACCAGAGGTAACTAACTAGTACCTCCTCTAGCACGTAGATAAGAAGCAGGGTGACCAAAAGTAGCTAAATAATCCCTTTCATAAGTATCCACAACAACAAACTGAGGCGTTGGTATCTCTGAAGCAAGTTTCTTGCTTGGCACCACTGGATGCACCTGCTAATAATGCAATACAAAAGATCACATTTTTTACACTACAGACAATGGTGAAACGAGTTGTACACTAACCTCATTGTCAACATCTACAGAAGAGGAAGCAATACGCAGGAGCTGAGAGTTTCTGGTGGCGGAAGTTGGTGTTGTGTCGTCGTCTTCAAAGTCTTTAAGAGATTTTAAAATGGGAAGCTTCTTGTGAATGTCTAATGGCCGTGGACGGAAAGAAAGCCTACTCATTCTACTCACAAGAGTGTGTGTATATATATATATATAGCTATATGTGTTGTTCCAATAAGACAGGAAGAAGCAAAGAAGACAAGGAAACTGATAGGCTTCCGACAAAACAGTAAAGCAATCGAACGCGGATTTTAGGGGTTAGGGTTTATAGTTTTGAATCTGGAATGGGATAAGAAGAAAAGAAATCAAATTCGATACGTAAGCCTCTCCCTTTATCGTCGAACAATCTCAATTTCTAGGGTTTTTTTTTTGTTTCCTCTGCCGGAGATAATTGCGGCGGTGCCAGAAAAGGAAACTCTTCCGTAATTCGAAATCGAATCGGAAAAGCTTAAAAGGAAATTTAATTAAAGTTGATAATTACGTTTTCGTTTCGTCAGTAACATATATCGAAGAGTTTATTACACTGATAAACACTTTTTTGTTGTAAATAATGGGGAATTTGTCTATGACTTATTAATGAGTAATAGAGGTTCTTTATATAATGATTACAAAGTATAGGAAAAATGAAATTATCCAAAACCTAATACAACATGAAATAGGAAAAGATCTAAACAGATAAATGGAAAACGTCCTAAGATCTAAAGTCGACTAATACATAGCCGACTCTCTCTCCTCTTGGACGCCGACTCTTTCTCCTCTTGGGCAAGGCCACGGCTGGACCTAGACATGGTCATTGGTTATGGGTCATCCACATAATGATTTATAACACTCCCCCTTGGATGCCATAACCATATGGGTTTGTATCATGCACGACGTTGCCTCATTAAAACCTCTCTAAGAAAACCAAAAACCCAAGGTGGAAAAAATGGAAACCGTAGACAGGAAAAAGAGTACAACGCATGACACTCCCCCTGATGAAGGCATCATTGAAGATCCTTCAACTGGCGCATTCCTATCTGATGAACCAGCTTCCTGAACGTTGAGGTTGGCAGAGACTTAGTGAACAGATCGGCCAAATTGTCACTGGACCGAACCTGAACCACTTCGACTTCTTTAGCCTTCTGCAGGTCGTGGGTGAAGAAGAACTTAGGCAAGATGTGTTTTGTTCTATCTCCCTTAACGTATCCATCTTTGAGTTGAGCTATACAGGCTGCATTGTCCTCATAGATGATCGTTGGTTCTTCCTTTTCTTTTCCCACGGCTAAGCCACTCTCCTTTAAGATATGGCCGGTCATATTCCTCAACCACACAAGCTCTCGGCTTGCTTCATACATAGCTATGATCTCGGCATGATTGAATGATGTTGCCACTAAGGTTTGTTTTGTGGACCGCCAACTTACTGCAGCCCCACTGTGTATGAACACATAACCTGTCTGAGATCTAGCATTGTGTGGGTCAGATAAGTACCCAGCATCTGCATATCCGGCCA
>NC_027753.1:25139937-25141606 GCF_000695525.1 Brassica oleracea var. oleracea | reverse complement strand
GCCGGGATTGGAACCACGACCACGGTTATTGTGGTTTCCTTTCCGGCCGGCCATGTATCTATCTCGGCCGTTCGAGTAATTGTCACGGTTCCTGTAACCACCACGGCCTCTGCCATGTGGTATCTTATCATTCTGGATGTAATTGCACTCGTTAGGATTTTTCTTTTCAATTCCATTGGCCTCTGGTAATGGGGCTGTTCCGACAGGTCTAGCTTCACTGTTCTTCATCAGGAGCTCATTATTTGCCTCGGCCAGTAGCAGGCACGAGATCAGATCAGTGTATGTGGCGAAGCCTTTCATTCTGTACTGCAGCTGCAGGATTATGTTTGTGGAATGAAACGTAGAGAATGTTTTCTCAAGTAACTCTTCTTCGGTTACTACTTCACCACAAAGTCTCAACATTGAGACCGTCTTTAACAAGACTGAATTGTACTCATCCACTGACTTATAATCCATGAATCTTAGATTCTTCCAGTCATTTCTAGCTTTTGGGAGTAACACCGTTTTCTGGTGATCATATCTATGCTGTAAAGCATCCCAAAGCTCTAGTGGATTTTCCATCGTAATGTACTGATCCTTTAGACCTTCAATGAGGTGATGGCATTTAATACTTATAGCCCTCTACCGATTATTATCGGTCTCATTGTTGTCCTTGATGATTGTATCACCAAGACCTTTTGACCTTAAGCTGATCTTTGTATCTAGCGCCCACTGTACACTGCAAGTAGTTATCTCCGGAGAGATTAAGGGCTGCGTAGTCTCTATTTGAGATTTTCGACATCTGAATCACATCATCATTTCAATTTAGGTTTCACAATGTGATCATGTGGCCGCATGGTATAACAAGCTTGGCCACAAACTTGTCTTACGCATCTATGAAAAACAATCAATCTAATCAACCATGGAGCGGACAAATAAGCCGCACGGCTATGTGGACAATCAATAGGATCGGACATGTAATTCTAAATTGACCATGGTGCGAACAATCCTAACATTTGTTTCTACATGTACCAGGGAGATTAATGCCACACGGCCATGTAAGATTTAATTCAATCAGATTCGAATTCATATGTTTTCTACATGCTGGTCGATTTCATTAATCAATGTGAATGCAATCCAATTCGAATTCATATGTATGCAAACAACCTTAGCAATTAGATTTATGAATTTAGGGTTTCAACTTTAAAACTAAGGCTGCCGGTCAAAGGTTTCAAGGCCTTTAGGATTCAAGTTCTAGATCAAATTACTTTAATCAATCTAACAATCCTAAAACCTCAAACATCAAACATTCAATCAATAAAAATCGAATTCAATTCTTTAGGGTTTAGGGTTTCGATTCCTAAATTAGGGTTTTCTTAAAATCAAATCAGGAACAATCAATTCAAGTTCTAATGGAATCGATTTCTATCTTTCTAGTTTAAGAGATTGCCGATTTTGATCTTTGTAGGTTTTTAGGGTTTTGATCAAGATCAAAGTTTCCATATTTATGGATTAGGGTTTCTTATCAATCTAGGTTCTCAGATTAAGTTTATACCTTTGTTTGTAGGGGATTTAGAACCGGACCACCTTTAGAGAGAGAGAGAGGACGATCGGATGCACACGGGTCGCGGATGGGACGATCGCGGGCTGGACGTGTCTCGGCTGCGAGCTGCGCGGAGATCGGGTCGTC
>NC_027753.1:25107766-25139788 GCF_000695525.1 Brassica oleracea var. oleracea | reverse complement strand
CTTGAATGAACTAAGAACAAGATTAGGGTTTAGGGTTTTTGGGTTGTGGTCGCCGGTTTTGGCTTTTAGGTTAGAGAGAGGTTTCGATTTTGTCTCAGGGATCTAGAGACGATCGTGCTGATAACGTGTTGTAAAGAATGGGGAATTTGTCTCTGTCTTATTAATGAGTAATAGATGTTCCTTATATAAGGATTACAAAATATAGGAAAAAGGAAATTATCCAAAACCTAATACAACATGAAATAGGAAAAGATCTAAACAGATAAATGGAAAACGTCCTAAGATCTAAAGTCGACTAAGACATAGCCGACTCTCTCTCCTCTTGGACGCCGACTCTTTCTCCTCTTGGGCAAGGCCACGGCTGGGCCTAGACATGGTCATTGGTTATGGGCCATCCACATAATGATTTATAACATTTTTAACTTTCTATTACACACTAGAAACACTTTTTATATGTAACGTATTTTATTGTGAACCAGCAACGGATTATGGACAATTTTGCCTTTAATGGAAAGGACAGTTGTGGATGGGTGATTTGTGCACGAGTGATGTGTGGTTGGGTGATTTGTGAACGGCTGATGTGTGGATAAGTGATGGGTAATGTGTAGATATGTGATGTTAATGTGTTTATAGTAGATAAGTGAAAAAACTATCTGTTTTGATTCCATAAAACTATACAACAATACGTGGACATAGATTCATGTTATTAAAATTATACCATAAAACGTGGACACGGACTCTGTTATCTCCAATACAAACACTTGGCTTCTTCAGCTCAATTGATAAATTATCTGCAGTTAAACTTCAATCAAGATGAGAAAGAGATGATATCGTGAGTATGAGCAGAAAGAAAAATCGAAGAAGCGTTTACCTTTTGTCGGAGAGTAATAGATCTTGCATGTCAGAGATTTCTGATCTAAGAAATTTGCGTTTTGTCATGACGTGGATAGATGTAATTTTGATTATAATTGAATTTAGATCCCGAGATGATGAATGTAATCGAATGAATATTGTCCATGTCCACAACTAGTTTATAATTCTGTTAAGATGTTCATGTCCACGACTAATTTATAATTCTGTTATCCACACTTTCGTGTCCACGTCCACATTTTGTTTACATATTAATATATATAATATATATATGAACATGGATCTTAAAAGATAGAGAATTTTATATATAGTTTATTATGACAATTATTTTTGTTTAATATATTTTAGAACTTGAGATAAAAGTAAATAAATACATAAAATAGAATAAGAAAAATAATAAAATGAAATAAGAAGAGAAGAAAAATTCTCTTTAGTTTATGGATAAAAAAAATTTTGACAAAAGAAAGTGTGTCTCAAGTGATAACTGTCTTCTAGTGTAATTTGAATGTGAGAAAATGCCTGTAAACCATTCTATATTCAAGGAGGGAAAAGAAAACTCTATGGCTAATCAACTTTTATTTTCCCCCAAAAAACATATTTAAAAGTACAAACAATTATTTTCTAAAAAGATGCAAGTCTTAATAATAGTGTAGTGGTTTCACCCGGTTTACATGCTTCTACACTAAAATTCTAATCTATGAGTTAAGACTTAACAAAAAAAACATTTTATTAACTATTATAAAAGTTAACTAGATTTTGACCCGCGCTTTCAAAGCGCGGGTTTATTATTTTTTTTTTTTCAATTGACAAATATTTAGTAAATGTCATATTTTCTTATATTTGTGTTTTATTTTATAAAAGACTTAAATTTTTTATCTTTATTTATCGTATTAAAAAATTAAACTTTATTTCTTTAATGAATTAAGTTGGTATAACTTTGATAAATTAATTTTATTATGTGGTTAATATTTTAATAAAAAAATTATATACTTTTAATAAAGATTTATACTTTTCAATGAAAAAATTCAATTTTTTTTTATGAATGCTTAAATTATATTAAGAAAAGAAAAAAATAATAATTAAGAATAGTTGAAAAAAAATTATTTGAACTTGGACTAAATGGCCCAAAGGAAAAAAAATGTAAAAATTAGATCTGATTTCTTAATCGGCCCAAATGGCCCAAGAGAGATCTGATGTGGGCTGGATCCAAAAAAAATGACCCAATATAGATGTGTTATTAATATTACTTGATTGCCCTTAATGAAACATGCAAAGTTAGTAAAGAAGGGACATACTAAGGTAAAAAGAACAATATGATCCTTCTTTAATAGTATAGATATATACTACCTATAAATCCAATGGATCATCTATTGTTTAAATTCAATTATTGATAGCCCAATAAAAATTTCCGGAAGGCCCAAAATTTAAATGATAAGATTAGTTATTAAATGTAACATAATTTTTTACGAATAGGTCTATTTTAAAAAAAAATCACACATGAATCAAGTTTGTGACTTCTGTTTTAATATATAAGATAAAAAACTTGCATCATTGTGCAAATAAAACTTGTAAATCATCCCCACCGGTGGGGATGGTGATTTGGGGTGCCTAGCAAAAAGATTAAAATTTTTAATATGTTATATTTTATGTATTAACCGATTCTAAGAACATGAGCTTAAAGGATCTCGACCATTTCTCTTTCTTACTTTTTTCTGTATTTATATTACTTCATCCCTTCCATAATATAAGTTGTTTTAGTGAAGTTCTCTTGTTTCAAAATATAAGATATTTTGATAGTTTTAAGGTATTTTAACTTAAAGTTGGTTAACCAATAACATTTTAGTGCATTATTTATGATTAGTTAACTTATTTTCAATTTATATTATTAATAATATTATCTTCTAAAAAAAAAAAATTTAATTGTTGTGCATTCAACCAAAACATCTTATATTATAGAACGGAGAGAATATTACTTTTTGATTTGGTACTCTTCTATACTCTACGGCTGGAGAAACTCTAAAAGATTTAGATGGTCATGGTACAAATATAATTGTCGGCCAACTAAAATTATTAAAAATAATTATAATTACCAGTTGTAAAATTATCTACTAATATTTTTGTATATTTTTTTTTTGTTATCCCTAATATTTTTCTATAATATAGTAATAAAATTCGATGATCATTATTATTATTTTTTGTTTGAGCTTTTCTCACATCAAGTGAACTGCTTTTAAATGTACACACTGCTTGTGAAAAACCAGCTTCTTTAATGTTTTTTTCTTCAAGTAGTTTACAACACTAAAAGATTTGTAACAAAAAAATCCACAGCTTTCTAATTACAGGAAAGACCCCCAACAGACCATCTTCAGGGCTTTGTATTCTTCACTTGCTGTGACTCTGGTTTGTTCAACTCTTCAACCACGGTGAGAGATATGGAAAGTTTTGAAGAGTCAAGTAGATGTTCTTCGCCATTGTTTCTTTCTTTTCATCTGGCTCAACTTGAAAGGGCTCCAGCTTTTTCTACGTTTTGAAGTCTCACAAAAGAGACCAGAAGCAAGAGCTTGTTGAAGCCATAGCTCAAACTCTTCTTCATCCTCATCCATCATCTCCACGTCTAAATCCCAAGGGAACCTACTCGAGTTTGATCTTTGTGTCGTCTTTTCTAAACCAACCATGTTCACATGAAAGCTTGGCCTATGCGTGTTTGGTCTACACGCCATTCCCTATTTAATTCAAAAACCAAGTTCATGTATCTCAAATCATCTTCACATACAAGTAATCTGCAAAGAGAAACTGACCTGACAAATGGCCCATTCTGAGACGTCAAAGATTTTGCTTTCCGCACAAACAAAAGCACGTGGTATCTCAATCTTTAAAGGACATGAAAAAACAGAGTAGATACTGAATCAAAACAAGATTCATCATTACAAGTAACAAAGGAAGAAGAGAAGCTTTATACTAACCTTATGTGCTCTCTCCAAGGGTAATGTTCCTTTGAGTTCCACCCACCCATCTCCATCTTTGGCTTGATGATATTGACCACAATCCTGTACTTTTAACCAGATTAGATTATCTGAAAGAGAACAAAGATGCGACAAGATAATGGTTTGATTCAATCACCTGGCACCATCTTGCCTTTGCTTTACTCCTACTTGTGCACACCCATATGTGTGAATTACCACATTTTGTACAATGTATCCGCCTAGACTCTTCTGATCGATAACCAGGACCACTCTGCAAATGAAAAACAAAACAAATTTTAACATGACAAGTCTCACAAACACGAGCCAAAAGACACTAAACCTGATGTGAAGAAGCATGAGATGTCTGACAAACACTCCTGGTCCTAGACTCTTCTTTTCTTAATTGCTCATCGTAATCTCTCTTCTTTACAATATCAGAAAGAACCTGAAGAAAACAAACACACAAAAATTCAAGAACATAAACATCACAATCACAAAAAAAATTCAAGATCATATGCCATCCAATCACCTCATAAGCACATTGAAGTTTCTTGAATGATTCACTAGCCAAAGGACTTCCCATGTTTTTATCAGGATGAACCAGCATTGCCTAGAACAACAAACCACATAACTTCATTAACCTTCTTAGAAGCAGCATTAACCCTACACAGCATTGTAAACAAAGAACCAAACCTTCTTTCTATACTCTTTCTTAAGCACAGCGTCATCAATCCTTTTATGCCGAGGGAACCCCAACGCTTCATAATGGTTCAAACTTTTCAGTATTCTCTTCATTTCATCAGCTGGTGAACTTGTTTCTATTTTGACAGTCTTAACACTAGCAATCTCCTTCACGCTATTAACAACATTTGTAGGAGCAGTTGGTTCAGCAGATGACTTATCCTCATGAACCTTTCTCTCGGTTTCTTCTTCTTCAATAGGAACTGAAGGATACTCAAAGTCCCCTGAGTAGTCTTCTTCTATGATTGTTTCTTCAACTTTCTTCGGTTCCTCAGGTTGTGGTTTTTCACTTAGATTGTCACACCACTGAAGAAGACAGTTTAATACATCGTTGGACAAGAAAGCAAGATTCATTGAGAGCAATAAACCAAGCCATCCGAGTCTGACTTTGACACAGTACATCGCGTATAAGGCCGCCACTAGAACCACCAGACGGGCATGGTTTAAGGAGAATAAATAGCCTAAAATTCAAACAAAAAACTAGATAAAATGAAAAACCATGTAAACAGTATAAAATTAAAGCATAAAAATTGAAACTTGCCTCCAACAATAAACAATGTACCGGTGATCCAAAAGTTTGCATACATCCATAAAACCAAAATACCAAATAGTCCTACAATAAAGAGCCCAGGTGTGCAACCAAGGTTCAAAACAACAGCTGCAGCTGTTCCCTGCATTAGTATATTCAAAAACAATCAACAATATAAATGTAGTAAGACTTTTAGTGGAGAGTAATGGCATCTGAGACAATACCATACTGAGGAGAACATAGACTAGGCAAGATAAGGAAGTCAAGCTAAGGAAGCAACTCCACATAATCAGAAGCAAAGCAGATGAGCCCAACTTGGCGCTGCAACGGAAACCCCTCAAGATGCAATCTTTCCAGTAAACAATTGACAGACGAAGAAGACCTAATAGCTTCCCACATCCACTACACACCAATGGCCAGTGACGCTCCACGATCTCTCCTATCTTCTCCACACAAATCCTCATGGCAGAACAAGCATCAGAGCACATTTGTTTCTGAGACTGCATCCATTTCCAACCTTGTTTAACCAACCCAATATCTTCCATAGCTCAAATCCAACAACAAGAGAGGATGAAACTGCTAAAAAGGCAACTACTTTTTAATCCCCAGCTCACGAAGACAGAGATTGAATGATGTGAGAGCAGAACCATAGAGACTCATCTCTATATGAAACCAGCTTCACCGCCATGGCTTTGATCTATTGTAAGATCACAAGATAACTTACTCAATCAGATAAACTTCACAGAGAGAAGATATACAAGAAGCAACACACAGTAGCAAGAAAGACAATCTGGTCACGCTTATTCGTTCAACGCAAGTCTCTTCACATACAAGTTTCCTCAACACAACAGATTTTTAAAAAGGCAAAGTAAAGCTCCGTAATGTCTGAAACAGACAACAAAAAAAGGGAATCTTTCTCTTTCCCTTTTTCAGCAAAACCAGTCTTTGCTTCATCCAAAGACATTCTTAGAATTGCCCATGAACGTCCCACTATTAAATAACCGATCCTTTGATCGGATCCATGAATAAATAAGCTTCGTCGGAGAATCACCACCACCGTCAAGAGTGTCCAGGGAGAGATATAGTGAGTGAGTGAGTGATTAACAAAAGTAAGATGATGGGCTTTAGTTAAAGTAGATTGTGAAGGGGCACTGTGAGGTTAAAGCTCGTGAGAAAGCGAAAAAAACAAAACTTGGAAAGTTTCGAAAAGCTCTTCAAGGTGAGAGAGACGACAAAGTTTCACGTATACAGAGAGAGAGAGAGAGAGAGGAGATATAATCAATCCATAGAGAAGAAGGCGAGAGAGGTTAACAAACAGTTAATTAATTGTTAATTAGCATTAGTTTTTGCGTATTAATTAGTTTTAGTTGTTGAAATAAACACACTTTATTGCTGGAGTAGTGTTAATCTTATGGGTCCCACTTTACTTCCAAGAGACCAAGAGGCAAGAGTGTGAAAACTCCTGCGGGTGCTTGTAACCGGACTAGGTTAAATTCCGGTTAAGTTCTGTAAATGTTGAAGACTAGTAATGGATTTAACCGAACTGAACCGCATCTTTCAAGGTGTTTGTTTTTATACGTTTCTTCTTCGCAGTGTCTTTGCATTCTAATTGCTTTTTTCGGTTTGGATTTATTGATTATAGAAAAAAAATTTGCTGTTCAATTTTTCAGTTGTCATTATATGATGTGTCGGTGAAATATTCTTGTGGAATTTGGTTTAAGTTTTCATTTCAGAACATGTGCTTTTAAATGATTGTTTGTTTTCATCTGACATTGTTTAGTTAAGCATGTTCTGTTATCTGTATCCATAGTGTCGTGTATTTATATTTTTGGGATTATGTGTATTCAACAAAGATACCAAAGTGTTTTCATTTCTTTCATAAGAAGAGTTCAATGTTCTTAAAAATAATATATGTTCCTGTTACTTTTTTTCAACATGTTCCTGTGACTTATAAGTTACAGCAACTTATATATTAGGGAAATTGTACTCATAACGAAGAGTTCAATATTACTATAAAAATAGAAGGATAGGTTCCCTTGACTTATAAGTTACAACAACTTTATATGTCCATACGACACTAATCATTGATCTGCTGGGTCCACTTCTATTGGAAGAAGTCTCGGAAGAAAATGTTTATATTTAAATTGTGGTGGGTGATATTTTGATTCAATATATGAAATTGGTGACTTGTTGATTGTAATCTTACTAACTCTTATTCGAATCTAATAGTTTTGTATTTTTCTTTCTCTTCTCGAATTAGAAGCTAACATATCAATTAGTCAACCAATAGTTATTCACTTAAACGACTTTTGAATGATTTGTATTATATCTTTCAAAGTAGTACTCTAGTTGTTATAGTGACATGAGTAGAAGAAAATGCATACAAGAATGTAAAAGAATCATATTATATACTAAATAACTAGGTACAATCATGTAGTTTTACATACGCAATTATATATCAGTAGATATGATCACAACTTGTTTGATGTTAAGGTTTTTCAGATAGACAATGGTCACGTTAGTTGATGTTTCCAGTTATGGAGACGCCATAGTTGAAGGAGCATAAGACATTTATGATTTATTAATCATCAAAACACACAACAACACATCATCTACTTGTGTGTTGTTTGTCAACACCCAACAGCAACGAGCGACTGAAACGCGTAGCTAAACGCTGGTCGCTGGAAGTAGTCATGTTAACCAATCTGCTTTTCATTTCACCGTTTGGCGAATTTCACAGCGTTCAGACAAAGTAATGGGGTTGATTAATTAAACTAAAATTTATAGGGGTCAACAACGCAATAATAAAACAAATACTGAAAATCCTACGTGGCATAATTGAAGATAACGTTAGTAATGAAGATATCCATGGAAAGCCACACAACAGTCGCCACGTGTGAGGACAAGAATCACTTGTCAGATCTCCTCTCTCACCATATTTAAACACCACACAAACGCACCATGCGAGACATAGAGATTAGAGATCGTGAGAGAAGAAGAGAACTTTGATCTTTGTGAGAACATGGCTGCTTCAGTGATGCTTTCATCAGTGACATTGAAACCGGCGGATTTCACGGTGGAGAAGATGTCGGCGAGAGGATTGCCCTCGCTCACAAGAGCTTCTCCTTCTTCCTTCAAAATCGTCGCTAGTGGCGGCAAGAAGATCAAGACAGACAAGCCCTTTGGTCCGTACAAACATAACACAGTTCTACATATCTTACACTCTACCGTTACTGTTAAAAGTATATCTTATTCCGTTAAATCGATTTTTGTGTGTAGGAGTTAACGGCAGCATGGACTTGAGGGACGGCGTCGACGCTTCCGGCAGAAAGGGCAAGGTAAAACGGTGTCGTTTAGTGTTTTTTCCGTCTTGAGCCCCTAAACCGATGTCGTTTAGTGTTTTTTCCGTCTTGAGCCACTAAACGATGTCGTTTCATTTCAGGGATACGGTGTGTACAAATTTGTCGACAAGTATGGTGCGAACGTTGATGGATACAGTCCTATCTACAACGAGGACGAGTGGTCAGCGAGTGGTGACGTGTACAAGGGAGGAGTCACCGGTTTGGCGATTTGGGCGGTGACACTCGCCGGTATTCTTGCCGGAGGAGCTCTTCTTGTGTACAACACAAGTGCTTTGGCTCAGTAAAATCTTGAAACTGTGTTTAACTCATATGTACTCGTGTTCCTCTATTATATGTTTTAGTGTCGTTGTTCTGTTCTATGTAATGTTGTTAAGAAACTAAGAAGATACTTTGAATCTATAAGAACATGTTTATAGACTGAAACAAATGGAGTTTTGAATGATGATCCTTGAAACTAGAGGAGAACATTAGTGTTTGCTGATTGGAACATTTAAGATGGACTAGTCATTGAAATTCATCAAGCGAGTTGTCATCTTCTTCTTCATGATGTGAAACCGAAGAGGAGCTGGTGCTAAGCAAAGGGGTTGATCTGTGAACATCTCCATCTAACATCAACAATCTCACTCTCTGCAAGCCAACACCATTGCAAAATAAATTCAAAAAGATAACATACTGATGCAAAGAGTTTACATTCACATGGAAAGGAAGAAAGCAAACCTTCTCAATTTCGTCTAGAAGTGAAGGGTTTTCTCTTAAATGCTGCATTGCTTTCTCTCTTCCTTGACCGAGTCTGAAACAGAGACACAAAACACAAATGCATATCTCACAATCTGTATCCACAAGATGTCTTGAGTTTTCAGTTTTGGAAACTACACCTTTGGTCTTCGTAGCTGTACCAAGAACCCTTCTTCACAACAACCTCCATGATTTCAGCGCAATCAAGAACACATCCCTACAGGTTTTAGGTTTAAGTTAAAAGACAAGGAAAAAATGTTTATCTGCTGTCAGAGAGACTGGTGATGCATACCAGTTTACTGACTCCTTCCCCAAACATAATCTCAAACTCGGCTTGCTTATACGGTCTCGAAACCTGCACATGTATAAATATATAATAAGACAAGTCCACTTATGTTCAAATATAATTTGACATGTTTTTGCGTAAATACTAACCTTGCTCTTCTGTACCCTTACACGAGCCCGTAGACCAATATCTTCATCTCCTTTGCTCTTTAAATAAGTAAATTGAGAATTAGACATGAGTAACACCGACCAAACCACACAGATATAAAGTACTATCTTAGTAGACCTGTTGTCCTTACAGATTTGATCTTCCCCGCAGAACGAATTTCTAGTCGGACGGACGCAAAGAACTTCAACGCAATCCCTCCACTAGTCACCTCTGGGTTCCCATAGTACACACCAATCTTGAAAGCATAAGAGAACATCAATGTTAGTTCAAGAACACAACATAAAAGGTGTATTGTACTAATACCTTGTATCTGATTTGGTTAAGGAAAATAAGTGTACAGCCAGCTTTAGAGGCGTTTCCCGACATTTTACGAAGAGCTTGACTCATAAGACGAGCTTGCAACCCCATTTGCTGCATTCCAATCTCACCCTATGCAAGGAAGAGGAAGCAAATACAAACTCAGAAAGAATCATACAAGCAAGAAAAGTAGAGATGTGGGGAAAGAGATTAAATCATTACTTCAATCTCGGCACGTGGAGTAAGAGCTGAAACAGAATCAACACATATAAGGTCAACCGCACCCGAACGACACATACGGTCTGCAACTGTGAAGAAAGCAACATGTTAGGTAACTCACGCATGAAAACAACCATATCAATAATAAGAATGTTTTTGGATTACTTTCTAAAGCCATCTCGCCGTTATCAGGCTGGCACACTATCAAGTTTTCAACATCAACACCTAATGCTTTGGAGTACGCTGGATCAAAGGCATGCTCTGCATCAACGAGCATTGCATTGCCTCCAAGCTTCTGCACAGTTAGAAAACCACCATGTTTCAGAAACATATAGAAAGATCAGATCGAAGTAGTTGACAAAAAAGAAAACCTGAACTTCAGCAATTGCATGGAGTGCTAGCGTGGTCTTGCCACTACTCTCTGGTCCATATATCTGCAGCCAGTATTAAGTTACAAAACCAATTATCATAGTGTCACACTTCTTATTCGTTTTTTCTCTCTCACAGAAAGTGCATACCTCGACTATTCGACCCTTTGGGAGGCCTCCACCTAAGGCAAGATCAAGCGTCAAAACACCACTGGGAAAAGTCTCCCTGCAATACAACAAATCATTTTTTATTTTTCTGAAATTAAATATCACATGGAGGAATCAAGATGTTTTATAGGACTTGTTGTTCAACCAAGTATCAAGAAAGAGTATTAAGAGAGAGAGAGATTCTCACACTAGTGCACCACCAGCACTCCCCAACCTGGTTACACTTCCTTTGCCAAACGAACCATTAATGTCATTCATAGCTGCCTCTAAAGCCTTTTGCTGTAAACAAAAGATAGTAAGACTTAATAAGAACTCAAAACAAGAGTGGGCTCAGAACAATGCAAAAAGAGCTGACAACAAAATATGTATCTGGTGCCCAAAACAGCTAGAAACAGGACAATGAGAGAAACGAAACTCCGTTCTTGGATCCATAGACAAAGATAATATCTCTCAAGTTGCTATTGATCAAACAAGACAAGACAAGCCAAGCCACTCTTAGAAATTAAGAGACAGTGTCAACAATAACCATTGAGCGGAGACACGTGTTCACACTGAATCGAAAAGAAGGGAGAAGGGAAGAAGTTTACACGGTCGAGGAAGCGGGAATCAGAGCCGTTGATTCTGTCATCGAGTTCAGAGCGGATAATCTGAGAGGTTTTCTTGGCGGCGTTGACAGTGACCGGAGAACAGAAGCGGCGGGAGTAGTAGCAAGGGGATAGACGGAGCGGCGGAGGATACAAACATGGCGTGCAAGTGTTGAGAGAATTGAAGCAAGGATTAAGTTTGAGAGACAAGACTAGGCTTGAATCCATTTTTCTAAAGGAAACGACAGAAGAAGGGATGTCCCAGAGGAAGAAGAAGAAGAAGAACCCCAGATAGTTATGTTTGTTCGGACAAAAGAAAGTTGATCTTATTAAAGCTTCTGAGAGAAGCAAAAGGCCTCGTGATGAAAATGGCATGTTCGTGGTCAATCAAAGCAAACTTAAAAGGCCCAGCATCTTCTTCTAATCCACTCTTTAAGTAATCAGAAAGATACACTAATGGTTTCACTGATGAGAACACGGTTTAATCAGAGTCAGAGTTTGGAACAATATATATATTTAGTTTGTACTGATAAGAAGCCCCGACAAGAGAGCGACGCCTGTCTCTGGTCATCAAGTAGTTTCCGAGACTGCTTTATCTGTGTTACGATGTGTCATTAGAAAATAGAAAACACGGTAAGATACACAGCTTTAATTTAATTAATCTGGTTACCTTGTATGATGACGTTGTTAGTAGTAGAGAGGGTGTGATGGATGCTATCAATACGCCTTTGTATAGATTTAAGCACCAAATTCATCGATGAAACTCTTTCTGTTTGATGCACCAAGATATTTAAAAATTATCTAAATATTTATAAATTATCCAAATATCTTTACAATTCATTAGTTTACATAGATCATTATTTCTTATTGTATTTTCTATATTTTAGTAGTTTTTCTATTTTAATTAAAATTAGAATTTTCATAGATTTAAAGATTTATTATAAATAATCATCTAATTCTAAATTGTATTCAGTTTGATTTGATTAATAAAAGAGCTTTGACTTTGGGAGAATAGTATTCTTTATCCCTTGTATTAATTTGATTAGTTTCATCAACCAAGAATCAGGTCCTAAGCGAAGATTCTCTAGAGTCCCTTGGTTGAGCTGGTAGGTCCCAAGCGTGGTTCCATAACCGTTGGTTGAGCTGTTTATCGTTGCTTCCACTCCATCAGTTTGACGCTCGAGATCCTCGACGCGTGTTGTACTATGAACAACAATGGTGCGTTTTCCTGCAATTGATCAAGCTCTGTGTGTTCAAAAAACAAAAATTGTGGCTAACCGGTTAATTCAAAAGGTAAAATCATGGCTAACCAACTTAACCGGATCGATCCGTAAACAATCTAACAAGAATGAGAGAAGCCGCTTGCGAATCGTTAACTGTGAATACCTTGGACTAGTCGATCGAGTGAGCCGGAGAGTTGGTCTTGGCTATTGAACGCATCATTGGCTTTTGAGTCGAACTCCTTAATGATGGACTCTAGCATCGTCGATAAACCTCGACCCATAGCTTCTCCGGAGCCGACGTGACCACCCGCGGCGGTGGAGCTAGACGCATCAGCTGAATCGCGGCTGATCGATTGTGATAACTACTCCATTTCCAGGTGATGCTGGATTGTTTGGCATTTCCGGTGCTTAAGATGAATATAGAGTTTTGTATTAGAATGACGAAATTACCCCTGAGAAGTTGTACTTACAAAGAGTTAGGGTTCTTTACAAGTGAGAGGTGGTGGTATATAACTTTAAAAATTCCCATGTTTCGATCCAGAGCGAAAAGATGAGGGCAAACTGTTACTCTGTTTTTGTGATGCCTTCGACCTCCTCCGCACGGTTTTTTTCTTGGTGCATCGTTGGCCTTGGACTAACAAATCTTTAACCATTTTGCTTTATATAAACCGCTAAAAAGGTAAGGGGCTAAGGGCATCGGTAGTGGGAAGCTCTTCCCATGGTCCCTCAGCAAAAAAAATATATTAAAAAAACAGAAGTAGGAAAGAGATTGTGGAATTAGCGAGAATCGTCCCTCTGCCAAAAGATCTTTAAAAAGTCAGAAAGACTAAAAATGACACATGTTTCTATGTGAATGGTGCATCTTATTTAGTTCATCATTATCAATAGTGCACCAGCAGTTTTATGAACTGGTTTGTGAAAATTACCAGTTTTATCATTTATGAACTGGTTTGTTTTGCTCATATATATAGGATATAGTAGAACAAGATTGGGTCATTGGGTGTTGTTATTTCTAATTTTGATTACATGCAGATGAACTATATATACGATCGAAGAAATAGCTACCTAGTATAAATTTCTACAAATTTCAGTATAACATGCAATTTCCTCACTAGTACAAAGTTATTTCTGTTTGATTGTAGATATCAATTCATCTGCAAGGAAATTTTACTTGACATTTTTCCAATTGCCTCACTAGTTAGGAACATTTCCTGGAAAAAAATCTAATTTTCTTACAAACACAAGAGAACCTGAGCTAATGGAGTCTGCTGCATGTATATTATTATACTCTTTCTAATTGTTACGCAATTTCACTTCCTTTCAACTTTTTTTTACCACTAAGACCATCTATAAAATGACTTTCTATTCTAGAGTTTTATAAACTATATATTTGAAGTTTCAAGGTGTTTTTCTCCAAAATCAAAACTTAAAATTTAACTTCAAAAATATTTGTAATTTACACTATGCTCCTTAGGTCTGGGACTTTTATCCGAGATCCGGATTCGATCCGAGATTCGATCCGGATCCGATCCGAAAATCCGGATATCCGGAGGGGCCGAATCCGAATCCGGATAGTAAAATGTTGGATCCGTCAAAGCCGGATCCGGATCCGGATATCTTAATTTTTAAGTCCGGATATCCGGATCCGTAAGTTTTATTAATAAATATTTCAAAAATAGTAATATCTATATATAAAAATTAATTTTATTTAATATATTTTTATTTTTATAATAATATATATAAATTTTATGTAAATTTTGTAATATTGTACATAGAAATAATTAAAGACGTTATTTATATATTAAATTATTGTTAATATTTTATATATATATATTAATATTATTTTTTATTTATTTTAAGGATCCAAATCCGGATCCGGATATCCGCCGGATATTACAATTTTTAGGAGGATATCCGACACCCGGATATCCGAGAACCCCGGATCCGGATAAGGATAGTAAAATTATGGATCCGCCGGATAAGGATCCGGATCCGGATACCTTAAAATTGCCCGGATATCCGATCCGTCCCAGGCCTAATGCTCCTTATATTTATCATAATTAATATAAATCCATAAAAGTTTTATAGATAACTAGCACATATATATATAAATATTATAGTAATAAAAAAAAAGTTCTCCCTAGAGAGAAACTCTCTCGAGCCCGCATCCCAAGGCGCCGTTTCGATGGATCTTCATTGCTCCTACTACGCTGCTCTTTCCTCCTCTCTCTGAAACAGCCCTGCTTCTCTCCATGGCTATGATGGTGACTATTCCTCCGTCGTGTCTCCGCCCCCCTCCAGATCCGCCGCCGCCGTCGTTCCTTGGCCTGATGCAGCACTGCTCTTCCTCCTTGAAGATGATGGTGACAGCCCTTCCTCCTCTTTCACAGCCCAGACCTCCTTCAGATCCGGCGCGGAACAAGCATCTTCCGATTGAAACTCCTCCCGTCAAGCCACCAGAACCTCCAGACCCACCAGACGTCTCCGTCAGCCTCGTTCTTTTCACTTCCTCCAGCTCTTTTCCACAAGCTACTCAAGTCCTAGATCTGATGTTTAATTTTTCAAGGGTTTCAAGTAAGCTCAGTGATGATGGTGTTGTTCTTGTGTTCACTGGTAACACTATCTTTGTCAACTGGCGTTCTTCTCCTGTGGTATACAAGTTGTATTTTTGTCAGCTCGGGAATGGGTCTTTTCCTGGCTCTTATTCCAACTTTGATTTTATCAATCCGCTTATAGACGTCCAGGTCCACCTTAGCTACTTACTCTCTGTTTACTCCTATTCTTTTGAAAAGGATGCAATGCTAGATGTGTGGGTGACTCTGGATTTGTGGTTTCTGGCTTTATTTGGTAGTGTACTGATGGACTCAGTGTCCTTTGGTTATATCTTTGTGCCTCTTAGTGGTTTATATGTTGCGTTGATGGAACTCTCTACTGCAGTATGCAGTCCTATTATTGTATTCAACCTGGTTTGTGGTGCAGCGTATGTGTGTTTCTCTTCTTGGTGGCAGTTGAAAGAGACAATCATTGTGATTTGTTGCTTGGTGAATATGGTTATGGTGGGTATTGATTGTCCGCTTGGCTCATGTTTGGAGAAGTCTCTTTTCCCAATATTTTCTAATGTATGGAGTGAATTGGATGAACATGTGTGGCTGGTATTGCAAGGATTCTCCTCCCGGCTAACGCTCTTCCCTGCTTTTAGTGCAGTAGTTGTGACTCTCAGAGTTACCCGAGATGCAATCGTTCAAGAAACTCATGAAACCGTTGTGATGCGATTTCTAATGTTTACTTGTTGTGATTTGTATTTTCATTATATCTTAGGTTTATCTGTTTCGTATTCCATTGAGCTCTTTGTAGCTTTGTTGTACTCTCCCATCATGGAGCTTATAAATTTAATACAAGTTGGTTTGATAAAAAAAAAATATAAATATTATAGTAATATTAATTAATAAAATCTTATATTAAAATATAAAATTATAAATATACATAATTAAATATTAAATACAAGCAAAATACCATATTATTTCATAAAATTATTTTCTTAATGTTCCATTTTCGGCTATACAAAATTTTTTTGGACAATATTTTAGAAGTTCCGGAGAAAATTTACTAGACTATTAGTGTTGTTGTAATATTTAAATTTGTGTAATAATTATGTCTTCATGTATCTTCCTAAAAAAAATTCTATTAAGTTTCTTTTGTAATATTCTTGTTGTCTAATTCTACTTTTAAAATATTATAAATCTTATTTTAATTTTTTTAAGAAAAATTATGTGTAAAATTGAAATTTACAAAAATAAATTTGAAATATTTAACATATACAAAACTTTTAAAGATTAAAACTATGAATGAGAAAATATTTAATAATTATAAATGTGAGGTATAATTTATTATAAAGACCAAGATGTAAACAAAAAGATGAAACTTCAAATTTAGAGTTTTGAATAGTAAAACTTCAAACTTATTAAAACTCCAAATTTGAAATTTTGAAGTATCTTTTTGAAAAGCAAAAAACTCTATATTTCAAATTATAAAGTTTCTTTTAGAGATGTTCTAACCTATTAAACTATCAACATAAATATCTTGGCTTGAAACTCGTATATAACATAAATATAGTTGCTATACTTTAACTAGTTTCAAAAACAAACACAGATTACTAAAAGTTTAAAGATAAAAATATCTAGCATTTAGAATATTTATTTTTCTTAAAAAAGAATCGAAAACCCTAAACCTGTACATTTCGAATATTTATTTTTCTTAAATGAATCGAAAACCCTAAACCTGTATCCCGTCCCGTTTTCTATAAATTGATTCCTTTTTTTTTTTTTTTTTTTTGATATCCGTGGGGATCCGGCGACCGAGGTCAACCGACTAATCCCACGAGGCCCGTGTTGACATGAAACAGAATTAAGCAGTTAGACTCGAGAATTAAGCTGCCAGACTTGAGAATTAAGCTGCCAGACTTATAAGGTTTTATAAAGCTTTTATAAGACTTTATAAGGGTTTTATAAGCTCGATTTTATTAAAGAGAAGAAGAAGAGATAAGAAGATATTTTATTATATTGTGTACTGAGGCCACTTGTCTTTAAATACTTGTACCCAGATCCATAATTAAATTAAGAAAACTATTATCTCCTTCTTTCTCTTACATCTTGAGATCTACTTTCTATCTCTATGTTCTTCATTCTCCATAAATAAACTCTCAATAATTCTCTCCTTCTAACAGTCCACAGCAGCCACGTAATTTCCACCCCAGGAATTAGCAGGGAGGACCCGGATGGCCACAGGAGGTTTCGAAGCTGGGTCCGTATTGGCGGGGAAACTGCCTCAAGACCACTAGCCCACCACCGTTGATTCAAAAGTCTTTCCCGTCCCGTTTTCTATAAATTGATTCAAAAGTCTTTTTCAAATGGCTTCATCAGATGATGTTGGGTTCAGGTGCTTTGTTCGCGGTCTTGACAGGGAAACTGATGAGAATGTTCTTAAGGAAGCATTTTCAAAGTTTGGCAACGTTATCGGTTCTAAAGTTCGTTTCGCCTTGACATCTGATTAGTACGTCACTGGTATGAACATTGATTAATTTGCTGTGGCGTTTATCTTTGTTTTCTCAGATCATGAGAGATGGTGTGATGGGAACTTCGAGAAGATGTGGATTCGTTACTTTCGAGGATGAGAAATCCATGAGAGATGCCATTAAGGAAATGCACGGTCAGAAAAACACGACTGGGTTTGTGTGCTTTGTTCATCGTCTGGACCGCGATACTGATGCAGAGCGTCTTGCCTTTGCATTTTGCATGTTCGGCGAGATTACAGATTGTCAGGTCCACTTTATGATTTGGTTACTATATAAGATGTCTTATTTGTTTATTTCTGTTTTTGCAAGTAAATATTGTTTTTTTTTTCTTTCTTAATTTGTATACACAGATCGCTTACGATATCAGAGGAAAATCGAGAGGACATGGTTTTGTAACTTTCAAGGACGAGGAATCTATGAGAGATGCTGTTTTGATGATGGACGGCCATGAGAGATTGATGGTTGCCAAATACGTGTGGAAGAGTCTCACAGAAATAAGGGAGTTTCTCGATTCTTGACTGTGGTTGAAGCTCCTCCTGACAGACCCCTAAGGATATTTTCGACTATATAAAATAACCGTCTACAGCTTCTGTTTGCAACTGTTTTAAGTAAACCCAAGTCGTTTTGTGATCGCTATCTTTACGACTTTACCAAGATATCATTTGATTATTTACGTAGAAGCACAATACTGTGTCTTATTTAGTCGGAATGTGATCACTTGCAGAAGATTAATATGCCCAAAATATACCCAACTGAAGATAGTGAGAGCACGTAAGGATTAGTTACCCAAAATGCATCCACGGGTTAAATATCTCTTAACCAAAAACATAATATTCGTTTGAGTGAGACCATCTTAGTGCAAATATAAACGAACAAATTAAGGCCCAAGAATGGCAAATTAAAGATTCATTACAATTAGTACTAAGTTTCGTATGAAAATTTTGTACAAAAGCTAAAAGAATATGTTCACCCTTTCGTATCTGGTTGTTTGTAACACTTTTTTAGATGTCCATTACTCCATTATACAAAACAATTCATAAGAAAAAAAAAATGCTTCCTCTTATAAAGCTTATAATGAAAAACTTAGTGGAAAAAGAGCCAAACTTGCATTAACTCTTCCTCATGAGAACATCACTTAAGAAACGAGACTGTAGACCGAACCTATCTGGCAGAGATCCATCAGATTGAAGGTATGAGTGGAGAATTTCATAGTCAGAATCATTAAAATCCGCACAGTAATTTTCTATTAAAAGTTTCGTCACTTTCGCTCAGGTTTGGTCTGTGATCGTGGTCTTACATCGGGTGATCTCATTGGTGTATTGATGCTTCCGACAAAACAAAGGCGTATGCGATTGTGCATTTACAGGATGTCCAAGCTGCGCTTCAAGCCTGCATACAACCCATACACTGAACCAAGTATGGAGATTTCAGGCACATTCGAACAAAACATCATCTCTAAAAAGACCCCAATAAATTTAAAAAAGCTGACATTGAAGATATTGTGTCTGCTGCTTTTTATCAGCTACCATGAGAACTAGGGAAATGGCTAGAGATTGGAAACTCTGGCATGTTCAGACCCGAAATTCTACAGCCAATGGGTCTACCAGAGGATGTTCAAGTCATTGCATGGGGTCTCTCTCTTGAAAGGTACATTAGAAAGATAAGAGTTTCAGTGACATTTTTCTTTAATCATAGAAAGTTTGCTGATTCTTTTCTGGTTTTGCTTCATAAACAGACCAACAATGATTTTCTCCGGGATTAAGAACATCCGCGATCTGTTTGGACACAAGGTACAAGATCTTACTTACCACAACATATCTGAATAAAGGTAAATAGTAATTCTCATTTTTATTGGTATACACAGGTGGATCTTCATCTCATTAAACAGAATCCCATATGTCGCATAGGAATCGAGTCAGCTTGATTTGGATACATGCAAAGTGCTGTACACAACCTATGATCCTGCAATTTTACTCTTTTGTTTATCTCGTATCATCAGTTGATGATTATATCATCTGTTTTTTTTTTTTTTAGATAAAATGTTAAATTATTATACCAATTTTTGGATTTGTGACAGAAGATACAAAGACAACTTCTAGCGGAGAACAGAAAATAAACTAAACAATAAGTCGAAACGGAAATTGACGCAGCTCGAAATAGAGCTGAACAAAGCCTTACAACCAGCTAAGCAACGAGACGAGCTAAGACCAAAGAAACCGGAACTGGTCGGGATCAAGCACCGGGCACCACGAGCTACCGAGAGAAAGGCGCCCTCAAACTTTGATGCTACGGCTCCTGCAGCTTCCGAAAACCCCTCCTAAACCCTGAAACGGACCAAGAATCCAAGCACGAACACACACTCAAAGCACCCGACAGAAATACGTCCAACGAGAGAGAACCACCTAGCGACGATGCCTTCGTTCAGAGAAAAGCCTCCTGAAGATTGCCGCCTCCAGTCCACCCCGCCGTGACCGTTACACCCATTGAACCGAAATCTCACATAGAGAGAGTGAACCGCCAAGGGAAGCACACCGCAGGAGAGAGAGCGGGTCGAATGTCCAACTGCCGCTCGCTAGACAAGCAAATTATATCATCTTGTTTTTATAAGACAATTAAAGAATGAAGATTTTCGTTGTAAGACCGATTCACACACTCTTTAATCATTTGTTATGCTTTGGTAGATCTGCTAGGTGTTTATGTTTCTTGTGTTGATCTTTTAGAATGTGCGGATGCTTTGGTTTTTACGATCTCGGCCTTCCTCATATATATGTTAATTTCATGATTGACGTATATGTGTGATAAGTCGTTTATCTGTTTAGAGACGAATCTTGCTTCTTTTACTAGCATTATTGGGATTGGTTTGTAAACGTGTTATGTGTTACTTTTGTGTGCAGTGGAAGAAGAAGCATATGAGAAGGCTGAAGAGGAAGAGGCGAAAGATGAGACAACGATCTAAGTAACAAGCTTGCGTTTACCAACCTAAAATCTAGTTTTTTTGTTTCACTAAATCATCAGATTTTTCTTTAATCGGAATAAAAGTTCCAGACTTTTTCCCTCTTGATCAACATCTTGCTTATTGGTTTTGATTGTTTCAACTGGATCTTTTATATGTCAATGAAAACACCAACTAATTGCGTTTCTTGGTTCTTATCCGTTTTAGAAAATCTTACATGAATCAACATCATCCTCATAAATGATAAAACTGACTTTGTCAATAGAATCATGGTTTCTACTCCTACTCATCATTCTAAATTCCAAATCCTATCTACTGCACTCTGTCCCACAACCGTATGCAATCACAGCTCCTCAAGAACCTATTTAGCCAGCTCCAATTCATCATCATGAGCTATCTCTTCAACGATCAGACATAAGTGTACTCTTTGCTTCTTGGAAGAGATGATATGAAGAAACAAATAGGATTTCATTACCAAAGCATAACCCCAAAATATTTATTTGGCAAAACATTGAAAGAGAAAGGAAAGTATCAAAACATAAAAAAAGGTTTCGAAACAAACAAAAAGAAAACAACGATGACATAGAACACAGAAAACACATAATGCCTTGGCTGCAATGTTCTGCAAAGCTAAAGACTTTCTTTCTCTGTACAGAGAGACCGAACCTCTTCTTCGCTGCTTTTTTTCTACTACCAAAAATAAAGAGTGTAAACTCTCTACCGTTCTTTTTACCCTTTCTGCATCATCTTATGCTTCATATACAGACATCGCGGTGCGGTACGGTTTCTTGATCCTAGATACTATCAGCCCAAGACTGGCTCGGTTTTCTGGCTTCCAAGCATAGATCGTTTCAAAAACTCCATTAGCAATCTCTTTTGCTGCTCATCAATATGTGGGAAACTCGAACGTAGAAGCTCAATAGGCATTTCACGGACAATGGCTTGCGCAGCTGCATCAGATATTTCACTGGCAAACTCTGGTGGCAACTGCGAGTTCAGACTCTGCATGATACCGTCGTATTTGCTGATGCAGTACCTCATCAGAAGGTTGAAGAACTCATTGAAGGAAGCGCGCCACAGAGCCATGCCCGCGTTGTTGAAGTTATTAGCCCGGAGAAGCTCAGAAGCCCTGTCGAGTGTAGATTTCAGTACCGTGGAAGCTCCGTCTCCAACAGGACTGCCTAAAGGACGGAGCGGTGGCTGCTCGGAAGAACAGGAAACCGCTGCTAGACACGCACTTATGGGTCCTAGATCCATCTTGTGAATGCACGAGTTCACAACGTTGGCAAGCTTGTTTGTGGTTTTGGTGATATCAGGATCGGATGAGAGGACTCCAAACAATGATCTCAGATGACGGAAAATGGCCATGCAGACTATACGCATAAGGTCGCTGCCAGGGAAAATAAGCTGAAGATACCTTATAAGTAGTTTCCGACCCTTTGGAAGAGAGATGATACTTTGAAAGATCAAATCATCCTGGGACCGGCTTTGCCCATTCTTAGCAAGGGGATCAACGAGCTGCAGTGAAACCGCAAGGGTTTCCAACAAAGCTTGCCGTTTCTGTTTCAACTGGATTCCTCCATCGTGGAGTTGGGTAAGCTCTAAGAAACGATCTATGTCGTCAACATCAAGGAGGAGATTATGACCATCCTCAATGTACACTCTAGCTGCGAGCAAGGGTTCCTCATCAAGGGGCTTATCGCTAACCCTGTGCTCTGCATTGCCAGACTTGGTTGAATTTGGAGGATCCACTTCAAGAAGGGGACGAGGCCTGCGGATTGAAGAGAAAGGAACTCTACCAAGACTATGAGCATCAACTTGAAGAAACGCATGGGGCTCATTGTTTGTCCGTGCTCGTGGATGTAGTAGGTCCCTCAAGTGGTTTGGACAGAAATGATGTTTCAGTTTCGCACCTGTAGATTTCTTAGCAAGACAGGCTTGATGGTAGTAATCATCAACGTAAGGATCATTGCTGTGTGTAGCAACAAGCTGCGTTCTCAGTATATTCTCTATCTCCCCTGCTGTCATGTATTTAGACCGGTAAGGAGGCCACCCACTATATCTCCTCTGAACGCCACCATCAAAGCCTTGTTGATGAAAACGCATGTTCGGTCTGTTGCCTTGAGCCGAGCCTGGTCTTGATTCCCTGGGATCAACAAACCCAAGCATTCCATCATAACTTGCGGAAGATGATGATCGAGAAAGGTGGGGACTGAATAACTGAGGCTGCATTCCTGGCATATGACCGAGAGGAGGCTGCATTGGATGTTGTAACCTATTCTGAGATCCTTGCATCTGAGGGGGTATCAAACCGTTTTGATGAGGCAGCTGTTGTAGCATCGCGTTATTCATGATCCCTGAATTATCACCAGGATGCACATTTTGACGATTCATCCATTGAGCGGGAGGGCGATTATTCGGAGGAAGAGCAGGACGAAACTGAGGCATGTTCCCAGTGCGCTGGGGAGACCCATGATGCATGCCAGCCAACTGAGGCGGCAAAGTTGGGAACTGAGAGAAGTTTGGCGATCCCATTTGAGGCCCACCAGAATGATATGGTAAATTTGGGTGTCCTACGCGCTGATCTGGTGATATGCTGCCTTGAGGAGGATATGAAACAAAAGATGACTTCGGGACAATGATCGGCTCACTGGGAAACTGTTGTTGATTGTGGTTTTGATGCAGCTGACGTTGTGGTTCAGGATATGGTGTTGCCGACCACGCCTTGTCATCTTTGATAGCATCAGAGTCCAGTAACTGCTGGCCGTACCAATCTGGCAACTTCTCCCCCTGAGTCCACTCAGGTACTAAAGAATCTGAGAACAAAAAGAAAAGACATAGCACTGTTAAACCACAAACCAAAGCCTTCCTTGTAAGGTAGATGGAGAACCACGGACTGCAGGAAAAATACAAGATTTGAAACTCACTCTGGCTCGATCGCCTATCAGTGATTGGTCCCATGTTTCTATAGACATCAGGATCCCTATTCAACTATAATATCATAGAAAGAAAAAAACAAATTCTCAGATCAAAAGTTTCACCGAAGCAAGCTTTTAACTTTCATAACAAAATAAAACAGAAATAGAAGTGTAGGATGCATATGTGATTCAATCATCATGCGTATTATTAAAAGCTAGCCAACCTTTGAAAAAGTAGTAGCAAGATCATCAACGTCAGACAAAGGCCTAGAATCCCCAACCTGCATACAAATGAAAGAAAAGCTTCATCTCTTCCAAAATATAGAGCTCCTCTGGTTGGTTGCTAAGAGAAATAGAGTGAAATTTAAACCTCTTCCTTATCAAAAGAGAAGCCATCCCCTATCCCATTGAAAGACAAAATCTCATCTTCCTCTTCAAGTCCACCAAGCTCAACCTCCTCCACAACATGGTTCCCAAAGAACGCATACTGAGATGCATCGAACAGTGAATCACCTGCACCCAAAGAAAACCTTCAATTACAATACTATTTCAGATTCCTCCCTCCCTAATCTTCTTCTACCAAATCAAGTAAGCAGCAAAATTCAAGTTCGACATCGAGATCCAGATTCAAACTACATATAAATGATCTGAAGAAGAAAGCAAACCTGTAGTAGGATTGTCTACAGCTTTCTTAAGATCATCGGTTCCAGGAGCTTGATTCATACTGCTTCCCCCCTTACCAAAAGCATCCATAATCGATAATCCAAAACAAGTCTACAAACCCTAATCGATTGCTTCGTATAGATCCCTAAGGCGATACGCTAATCTAACTGTCGAATTGTTTATGAATCTGAAAATCCCTAGAGGTCTTGTGAGATCGTGGATTCAATCAGAGTAACGAGCTTCTCTACTGAGAAATTCAATACATATCGTCGGCTCCCCTGTGACGACAGATATGGAGAAAGAAGAAGAAGCAGCAGCGGAACCCTAGATGCGAGAAGATATAGCGATGCCTTTTTTTGTTTTTTTTGTTTTTTTGTTAAAGATTAATTGATGCAAAGAGAATATTTATCTATTTTATGATTTTTTAAAGAAAACTAGCTCTAAGAGCATCTCCAATTGTGTTTCCCATCATTGGAGTCATTAGCAATATAATAGTACTTTTTTTTTGTTTTTTTTAATAGTTAAGGGCTCTAATCCTAATTGTATGTCCAATGTTGTTATCCATTATGGAGTCCTTAGTTTTCTTTTTCTTTTGAATTGAATCTTAGAAATTAAAAATTATGAAATTTGCAAAACATTTAAATTTAAAATTCATTTATTGAAAGATTAAATGTAAACATACAATAATAATTCATCTTCATCATTACCAAACTTGTTCCAAATATTTTCGATTAAATCATATTTCAATTGTTCATGTAAATGCCTATTACGAACATGACTCCGTATGCGAAGCATATTACCGAGATTTGGAAGCATCTCGGGAGAATCGGATACATCCACATTTGAACTTCTGGTCGAGGTTCATTCTTCAAACTCAGATGTATCATACTGAGTGTATCCATTGCGTTCATTTATCTTCAAACTCAGATGTATCAAACTCGGTTTAACTGTTCGATTTTCGACGATGTTGTTGAATGTATCTTCAATATATTCATCGACAGCCTCATCCAAAACCGCATATAATCTTCGATCGACTTCATCTCCCATATTTGACTATCCTTTCTTCAAATCAAATCAAGAAAGTTTGTTAAAACCAAATTCATAATTGTGCTTACACATTGGAAATGATTAAAATTTCAAGAAGTAGATTTTGTTTAGTAAAAAATAGCCATGGTTAAATACTAAACTCTTCACATATTTTCGCGTCTTCTTATATTGAAAAGTTTTATAGTATATCTTATATATCATTCATATGGGAAAACATTGTAGTCTTTATTGAAAATACACCATCGACGATCAGATATCTAGATGGATGGCAAAATCCATGTCTAAACTACATGACTATTACGAACATGACTCCGTATGCGAAGCATATTACCGAGATTTGGAAGCATCTCGGGAGAATCGGATACATCCACATTTGAACTTCTGGTCGAGGTTCATTCTTCAAACTCAGATGTATCATACTGAGTGTATCCATTGCGTTCATTTATCTTCAAACTCAGATGTATCAAACTCGGTTTAACCGAACATGACTCCGTATGCGAAGCATATTACCGAGATTTGGAAGCATCTCGGGAGAATCGGATACATCCACATTTGAACTTCTGGTCGAGGTTCATTCTTCAAACTCAGATGTATCATACTGAGTGTATCCATTGCGTTCATTTATCTTCAAACTCAGATGTATCAAACTCAGATGTATCATTCGATTTTCGACGATGTTGTTGAATGTATCTTCAATATATTCATCGACAGCCTCATCCAAAACCGCATATAATCTTCGATCGACTTCATCTCCCATATTTGACTATTCTTTCTTCAAATCAAATCAAGAAAGTTTGTTAAAACCAAATTCATAATTGTGCTTACACATTGGAAATGATTAAAATTTCAAGAAGTAGATTTTGTTTAGTAAAAAATAGCCATGGTTAAATTCTAAACTCTTCGCATATTTTCGCGTCTTCTTATATTGAAAAGTTTTATAGTATATCTTATATATCATTCATATGGGAAAACATTGTAGTCTTTATTGAAAATACACCATCGACGATCAGATATCTAGATGGATGGCAAAATCCATGTCTAAACTACATCATTAACTCTTATCATCTATGAGATCAGTGAGCATACCTAAAGCCGAATCTACAAAGATGAAGGCAAGGGTTGATGAAACGCAGATGCTTGAAATTAAAATATCATCATAACAAGTTTTGAGTACAAGAAGAGCAAATTAAAATAGTCGTATGTATCCTCTTCATCAATGGTTTTCTTCGTGATTGATCCACATGGGCACAGTTTGGGAATCCCCTATTGCGTATTTGCAACAAAATCTACCATGTTGTAGTAGTCTTTCTGTGCTTTCTTATCTCGAAGTTCTTCCTCCATTTCAGAACCTGCAAGAAAAAATAAGTTATCAGATTCGTATATACCTATAAGGATAGCTAAACTCAAATGGTTTCGACTATCCCGAACCCTTAATCGATTTAGAAATCAATCCCGAACCCTAAAATGATTTATAACTCTATCCGGAACCGTAAATCAATTCAGAAGTCAATCCCAACTCGATTTGAAATCCTCAATCTATTAAAACCCCACGATATAACCGAATCGAGATGCAGAAAATATCAAACCCAGACGAGAACCGTTAATCGAAAAAATCCCCAACTCGATTTGAAACCTTAAATCGATTTAAACCCCACGTTAGAACCCTAAAACTGACTAAATCAACATGCATCAACTCCAAATGCAAAAATATTTAGCTAAATAGCCCCGATTTACTTTCAGCGTTTCACGATCGCCGAATCGCTTGTCGCCTTCGAGAGAGCTTTTTTTTTGTGATGGAGAAAGTGAGTGAATATTTTTTCCACATGCGAAACACAACCCCCAGCCGGACCACTCCCACCTTGCCACATCCTTAAGGATTTGATCCTTAAACGCCTTAATTAAGGATCAATCCTTCGGTTACGATTTTTTTTAATTATTATTTATATGTCATTTGCCTAAGTAATCGCGCTTAGGATTCATTACGAACCCGCGTTGCAGGTGCTCTAACACATTAAAATCCTAATCAATAATCTTTAAATTCGAATGGATGGTAAACGTGTTTTTCTATGAATTTTTTGTTTTACTAAAATAGAATTCCCTGTTTAATATGATTCTTGAAATTATTATAAGGAAAGTTATACTTAACAGCAGTTACAATTGAGACTATTTTGATGTATTATTATTTTTTTCTTTAAATAGAGTAAAAATATAATTAAACTGAATCTCATTCTAACATATTTTCTCCGTCTTTTAATAAGTGTTATTTTAACATTTAATTTCTCATACATATTAAAGACATAATTGAAAGATATTTAAGTTATTATCAATTACACCTATTTAACCAATAGAATTTTAAATAAATAAATTATTTATAAAATTATTGCAGTTTGTAATTAGAATTAGAATTTTAAAATGTAACGAGAAAAAATGTCAGAACAATACTTATTATAAAACAGAGGAGTAATACTCTTTTTTTATGGGCCCGTGTTTACCATTAAATAAAAATCCAACGGGCAATTACATATGATATGAGAAAAAAAAAAAGAAAAGCCCAAAACTGTGAGAGATGATTATTGTTGAGTGTTTATCCACGTGCCAGCCAAACAAAGCTTTACATGTATCCTAATATGTGTCCTCCATGCATGAGACGACAATTAAAGGCGTCGAAAAGCCTGCTTCGCGGGGTCTTCTTGTTCCAGTCTTCTCTTCATTGTAAAGCTGCCAGAAATCGCATTTCTTTTGGAAATACCATTAATCCAATCTGATATCAAACAACAGCGTCTCTTCTGTCGCCCTTCTCCCTTCTGTCAAAACTTCTTCTGCTTGCGATGAGGAGCACACCTGCCTTCCCGGTGAACTTTGCAATTCTGAAAACTTTAACACCGCCCCACCAAGGATTGACGGCTTAAGCCGGCGCGAAATTACCCTCATAACATCAAGTAGATTCGTTAATTGGAAAGAGACAAAACATGAATAGGAATGAAATTACAGAGCCACTACCTTTTGTCTGATCAAGATGAAGAAACTGTAACCTTCCATGACTGGCAATTTATTATTCAACTTGAATCTGAGAAGAATAAAGCCTTAAAGAGCAGTTCTGATTCATGCTGAAACACAACAAAAACTCGCATTGCGAAGTAGAAATTCGCAAACGGAAGACGAAAGATTGATCTTTTGATTGAAGATCATTTATATTACATCAAAAACAAAAACATCTCTCTTTTTTTCTCTGAAGGATTTGGATTCGTTGAAAAGAAAGAGAAGAGAGAGTTATCTCTAAAAAGAGGAGAGAGACTCCCCTTAACATAATACTTCATATTAAAATGAAAAATGGAGCAATGAGTCAAAACAAAGTTGTTATTCCATCTAAACCGAACCCGAACCGAAAAACCCGACCCGTTATCTGATCCGAAATGTAAAATTTCCCAAACGGGTCTTATAAAGTGGTACAAAAAATATCTGAACCTGAAGTGTTATTAACCAACCCGAACGGGTAACCCGAAAAATCTAAAATTAATCATCAATATAAATATTTTGAAATATATATAAGTGTTTCAATTATAAAATTTAATATTTGTGGTGCTATGATATATAAAAATAAACATTAAAATTTTAATAAATGCTCTAAGTATACAGTTAGTTATCAATATGTACTTTATAATTTGTTCATTGAAATAACAACTATATTCTCTGTAACGTAATGCATATTGTTACTCTTTTTGTAACAGGTTGCATCTCTCTCCACCCCCTCTTTTTGAAGATGGTTTTGAGATGGTTGAAAGACCCCACTAGGAACAAGAACATGACTCTCATCATAAGGTTACTCTTCCAAGCCTCTATCCACCACATTTGAAAGGAGAGGAACTCAAGGTTGCACAATGGTATAGCTCGGCTAGCAGAACTCGTTATTAAGGATATTAAACAGACAGTCCGCCTCAGGCTTGATCCTCTCTCAAGGAAGCAGAATGCACCTCCGGGGTTCTCTCTTCTCTGTTCTTGGTTCCAAGTCTTCTAACCTTATTGCTTGGGAGGTTTTTTGGTATAGTATAGGCTAATTGCCTTTGGGCCTGTGTTTAACCCGTTGGGGATGCCTAGGATTTTTTTTGTAAAGGGCTAGACCCAAACCTTTCATTAATATAATTTCAGGATTAAAAAAAAAGGTAATGCAATATGATGTTTGTTTTTATGTTTGATTTAACATTTTATTGTTATTTTATCAATTTTATATGTGATAGATTAATTTTTATTTAATTTAGAATTTTTTTTTTATGTTTTGTTTTAAATTTTCGTTTTTTACTTTGGTTATATCCGAACCGAACCGATATAACCCGAATCCGAACGACATATGGTTACTTTACGGGTTTTAGGATGCAATACATTTTTGAACCGAACCCGAAGTGTTATTATCGAACCCGACCCATACTAATACAATTTTAGTGCGCAACCTAGGAGCGTAAACCCGAAAATCCAAAAACTCTAAAAATCCTGATCTGAACTCGAACGGGTACTCGAATGCCCAGGCCTAGTAAGACGTATCTTCATTGCATTTTGATTGATGTTTGGTTGTTTGTTAATTATTCATATGATACATAATGATTTGTTTTCCTAAGGTGCAGCCATCTTTTGGTGAAACTATACATGTTGACCTTGTCATATATTTTATTAACTAGGTCAAGATCCGCGCCTTGCGTGGGATCAACATTATATATAAAAATTATTTTATGTATTAAATATTTTTACATATTATGAAATAATTAATATATATTAAATAATTAAAGTTCAGTAACCATTAATTATATAATTAAATTGGTGCAAACATATAAATTTTTTTTATTAATCCAAATTTTTTTTTATATTTGATAGGATATGTAATTAAATTTAAATGATACTAACATAGATAACATATTTTAGTATATTTTTAATATTAATGGCTATTAAATGATGATTTCTACTCATATAGTTTTTTTGATCATTTATATCTTTATCTTTTATAGAAAAAAATTTAAATTACTGATAACAAAATTTTCATTGTGGGATTAATAGTTTTAGTAGTTTATAATTTAAAAAAAAAATAAATTGTCAATGATCGTTCAAAACTTTTATCAAAAAAATTGTTCAAAGTAAATTTTGAAACTAAAATATTGTATTTTATATGGTTTATAATTTAATTTAAAACGATATATAGATTAATCTTAATAATAATTAAATTAGACTTTTTACTTATATAATTTTTGTAATCATTTGTATTTTGTCATAACAAAATTTTTAAACCATGAATCATAAAATTTGAATGTGAGACTCTTAACAGTTTTAGTAATTTATAGACGTTTCTAAAAATTCAAAATATAACATATAAATAAAAATCTAATTTTTTATTATATGGTTATTGTGGTTGTTTAATTTATTTAATAGTTTAAAATTAAACAAATATGATAGAAGATACACTATTTTTTTATCAAATCTTTATTATTCAAAATCATTAATTGCCATATATACTTTAGTCACATTAGGCAATTTTGTAAATTTTATTTAAGGAAATAATAAAGTACATTAATGATGAATTTATTGTTAGTTTAATAAAAAGTTTATTATATAATTAGATGAACCAACATATTTCTCTAATGATTCTAAGAATCATCTTAGTGATAACATGTGGTTAAAAAAGAAAAAGAAGTTGTAATACTTATTAAATAATATACAGGGGATTCCTCTCGGCTTATTTTGGAGATTTGCATGCTAAGTAATACGGGCCTTTTGTTTGTTTGTTCTAAAATCATCCAGTGAGACCTTCACATTGGGCCTGGTGACCTTTTGACTAGATATTTTGATGCAACTTGTGTCATGCACGAGGTGTTTGCCTGGTCCTTAGCTAACTAGATATCATAACTTTTTTTATCTGTTGCTAATTTTGGAATGCATTACAAAGCACACTGTCATTACAATGTTGGATCTTCTAGTTCATGGGGTTGTGATCAAACACATGATTTAAGAAATTGGATCAGTATTACATCCAACTAGAAATATCTCCTATCAATGTGTCGCTTTCAAATCTGATTAGAAATAGAACAAATATCTTGGGAGATTTTGTTATATACGCATAGGTCTTCCAGAGGAAGAAGAAGAACCAGCAGCCACATTAACAGTAGCAGCTAACCACCAGCTCGCAAAATCAAGTATCCTTTCTTCAATCTCCATAAAGAAAATCTGGAGTGACCAAATGAGAACCTTGCATGTATCAATCATGCTCTCTCATCTACTGATTTAGATGGTACTGAATGTGACTGATTGGTCTCGTCAATGTAGGGGCTTATGTAGGCTCATGTAGTGATGGATTTTTGGAAGTTTCTTTTAAGAACAACACATAATCTGTTGTCTAATCTCTACTTATGATTCAAACTTCTTGATCTGGTGAATGTGAATTAGTAACTTGACAGGAACAACAACCACCACCTTTGTCTTTTAGGTTAGAGTTAATGTGGTCCATGAATCATGATCTGAAAATAACAAATCAGTACATTTAAATTTTTATTTCGATGAATAGCTCTCTCCTCGTATTCATATACATTTATAAATATAAATATTTTACGTCCCTTATATATTAAAAGAGAAGCATTGTAATAAATGCATTCACATTATAATAGACACGTGTCAGCTTCACAATGATTTGATAATAAGTATGCTAACGCGTTCACACTATATTCATAAATGTGTTCACACTATGTACTTTGCATTTTGTTTTAAAATATAAAACTCACATACATGGTTCCAATAAAACTCTGGATTTTTCGGTTCGAATAAAAATAGATAACGAATCAAAAGCCAATATATATATATATATATATATATATATATATATA
>NC_027753.1:25078083-25106429 GCF_000695525.1 Brassica oleracea var. oleracea | reverse complement strand
TGTATTTCAATTAAAAAGGTAAAGATATTAAAAATATTCTAATTAAAATATGTAAAATTTAATATAGTTTTAAGAAAATGGTCAAAATAAAAAAAAATTCACATAAAATAATCATGATTTTTGTTAACTGGGCGGATTATTATTTATATGATATCGCACACGAAAGAAAATTTATGTTTTTAAAATTATCTAATTAACTCTATACTTATTTTTTTATATTTTTTATATGATATCACACATTCGTAAAAAGATAGATAGTTTAAGATGCAAAAAAAATATTTACTTAATGAATATAATATGAACAAATATTACAAATACATCATTTAATAAAATAAATAATTAAAAATTAAAAATTCATATTCGCGTTGGCGCGCGGATCAGAGTTTAGTGCATTTTATAGCAGAAGCTGAGACTGAAAGCAGTAGTGGGAATCATGCAATCTACACATTGGTTCTTTATTGCATGTAAATAAATGAAAAACAAGAGGGTCCCGCCCACTGTCCACAAGCACAACCACACATGACACCAAGTTAAAGTCTTCTCTTGTCTCCTAATGGGGCAACGATTTTATAGAATTAAACATATAAAAATCTCGAAATTTTGTTATAGTGAAAGTTAAGTTTTGATGATATGGCTAAGGTATTTTTTGAAGAGCACGAAAGAGTGATGGCCCAACACATCTCTAATCAAATCAGGACCTCTGAGACCTAACTCTTGTGTCTCGAAAGTTTTGAAAGAATACTTCATCGATAGTTTCACCAAAACAAGAAATTCTATAAAAAAGTAATTAGATGAAAGCTCTTTTATATTAATTGAGAAACATTATAACATTGTTTTGTAGCCACGTATCACCATGAAAATGAAATTCAGAATTTTTAGAGAAACACGATGGTTCATCTTGGCTTATATTATATTTTTTATTAAACTAACTATTAAATTGATAAATAGTGTATAAAAAAAATATTCTGGCACTTTCTTTAAATAAAAGCTACGGAATTGTCTAATACGATTAACATATATATGACAATCAATGATTATGAATAATAAATAGTTGATAATAATTTTGTTATCTTACTTTTTTTGTTTGATTTTATATTATTAAGAGATATTAAACAAACACATTAACCATATAATAAAAAAAATTAAATTTTTTCTTATATGTTATATTTTGAATTTTTAAAACAACTATAAATTACTAAAAATGTTAAATGTCTCACGCTAAATTTTGTGATCAATGGTTTAATTTTTTTTTGTAATAACAAGATACAAATGATCATAAATCGTATGAATATGATATCTCATTTACTAGACATTTATATTATATATTAATATAGTTTAAAATTAAAATATATAACATAGAAAAATACTTAAATATGATAATTTCTAAATTTGTATTGAAAATGTATTGAAACCTTAATATTTTAATTTTGAAATTTGCATTTAAAAAATTGTACATTAGAAATTTTGTGTTTATCATATGAGTATGAATTCTTAATAATAATATTATATTAAAATATATTATATCTATGTCCATGTCATTGAAATTTAGTTATATACCATATAAAATTAATAAAATGATTATTTTGATTTATTTACCAAAAAATATCGTAAATAAACAAGATGTTTGTTTTGATTTATGTCTTTATTCTAGTTTAATTATATACATAATACTTAAATGAATATAAATAAATAATAATAGATAAAAATTAGTTTTATATAACATTAATCCTGCGCAATTCTTAAGCTAGTTTTCGATAATTGTGATAGTGAATTCCAATCTATATAGTGTTTTTATAAAGATGTTAGGTCCAAAGATGTCTTGGTGTATATGATAAATGTGATATAACAAACTAAGTCCCACATTGGAGAATTAGACAAAGAGAGTCTAATATATAAAGAGCTGTCCAACTCTAATAGTACGAGGCCTTTTGAGAAAGAAACCAAAAGTAAATCCATGCAGGCTTGCCTCTAAGGCCCAAAGTGGACAATATCGTACTAATCAGATAATATAGAGTTGGACATGGGGTTTAACAAACCCAACAATTGGTATCAGAGCGGTTGACGAGAAATCTGCAAGAAGACCAAAATACCTTTCGAGCAGGAACATGACCCATCGAGTTAGGATTGGGAGGTGTGTGTGGCAGAGATCAAGTCAAAAGATCCTGGAAGTCAGTTGTGGGACACGAAATGAATGTGATCCTTAGTTTGAAGGGGAGAATGTGATATAACAAACTAAGTCCCACATTGGAGAATTACACAAAGAGAGTCTAATATATAAAGAACTGTCCAACTCTAATAGTACGAGGCCTTTTGGGAATGAAACCAAAAGTAAATCCATGCGGGCTTGCCTCTAAGGCCCAAAATGGACAATATCGTACTAATCAGATAATATAGAATTGGACATGGGGTTTCACAGTCCCAACAATAAATATCCAAAAATATGATGTAATATGTTAGGTCACGAGCTTCTCATGTATGGACCATAGTGCATGTGATATATATGCACTACCAAGCCCCAAACAATTAGACATCCAGTGAAGCTTCTTTTGAATTGTTGCAAGATTTAGGTCTGTGATATGACGTTGGAACAAAGTATAATTAAAGTCACCAATTTCAAAAACTTTGATAAACGAATATTTATGTATATGAACCGAAAGATATATGAATATGGTACACAAAAGCACGAATTCTTTCTTCGTAACATATTGAATTATAGTGGAGACTTTAAGGAATTACGAAGTTTCTAGGTAAGGCACCCTTTGAGATTCCTAGAATGGTTATAATTTTATTCTTCTTCTTTTCAAATGTTGTACCACATGATTACACGCCATAGCCAACTTTAACTTAAATCAAATAGAAGAAGAACAAAATAAACGAGGATTAAAGTTAAAGCAAATAAATGATGCCATACAACAAAGTCAAGGTGCAATGTCACTTGTTCTTCAATCAAAGAGGAAACCACAATTTAAGATTTCATGTTTTTCTTAAGATATAGATACTTTTAAGTATATGTTAATTCTGATTAGTGGTATCAGACAGACACCAATTAGTTAATGTCTCGTTACGTTGTTGGTAGTCTCATAAATCATAATACATAACAAATTCGAATGAAGATAAATGTTGATATGTGAGAGAACCAAACACGTAAGTTGTGAACCATGGCTACTCTTTTACTTTACAAAATCTACTTTTAAAAAGTTGGTTTTGTTAAAACAAATTAAGATGGTGGAACATGAATGCTTCTAAAAGACAAAGGCATATTTAAAACTTTTAATGTGTGGAAAAGAAAATATAACAAAGCACAAAAATTGTAAAGAAGAAGTAGGAAAAAAGAAAGTAAAGGGACATAAATCAAAGTAGGAATTAATTCTTGTGCGTTACTTTAAGAATATATATATGATCTTTCTTCACCTATTGGGCTCTCTGTGTATACATGGATATATACTGACTTTTAGTTTATTTAAAGGAAATTAAGGATATTTAAACCAATTAATGGAATTTAAACGTAGCTAGATTATTTAGTTTATAATAAAAGCATGAATAATAAATACAGTTTTATCTTTATTATTACATTCTATAATATTATTTGAGAAGTCAGTTTCCTACGTGTGACGCTCACACTAATTCTTACAACGATTATTTACAGAGGCACCCTTAATAAATTAAAATATTGAATTTAAATACTATTATTAATTTTTTATTTAGTTTCCTTTTTATTTTTTTCCAAAACATATAAAAAGGAAACATTTATAAAATTTAAAAAAGAATTTTAAACCAGAAATATATGTATATATAATATGATTTCATTAAAAACGAAAGTTCATAAAATAATAATATTCCATTTAAAACATATTTTTACATAACAAAAATATACTTTCAAAGTAAGAAAAATACTTTCGTTATATCTAATTAGATGAAAACAAATTTGTATTTTTATATAATGTGATTTTATAAAAAAAAAGGTTCACAAAGATAATCTTGATATTAAAAAATTAAATACCAGAATAGAAGTGAACACGACACATAGAAAATTAGTTTCTCAAATAATATTATACAGATACATGCACATTTATCCGAGAAATAAAACTATTTTGATTTGACTTAATTAGAATAAAAAAATAATTATACTTGAGTTTGAATTTGAAAGAATTTATGTAACTCAATATACTCACAACATTAGTGAATCGACTAATTCAACTTATATCTAAAATCAAAGATCTAACTACAATTCAAAAAATATAATTTATAATAACAATCTATTTTTTATACATATAAATTAGAGGATGACTCAAAAATATTAATAAATAAAAATAAAATATTAACTAATTGTTACAATATAATTTTATATATATATGTATGAGTCTTCATAATATTATCATTATATTCATTTATGTAATTTTGAATAAAACACTTCAATTTATTTTTTATTTAATTCTAAGAACAATATATATTACATTATACATCATCTTGCTAAAATATATTTACATATCTGATAAAATAACCAATCTAATGCAAATAAGAATTTCATCAAAATTAAATATATTTAAAATAAATTATTATATTCAAATTTGGAGAAATAGATGCAATCCAATATACCCAGGTGATAAATAAATCGATTGTTGATCCAAAACAACCAAACCAACTAGATATAAAATAAAAGAATATAATATTATTAAAATAAATTATAAATTAACTATAATGTATTAATTTTATAAAGATTTATATGCGTGCATGAGCACGGAAAAATCGCCTAGTAACTATTTATCTAAAGAAAGTTGTTATAATATCACACAGTTTTATTTATTTTTGAATAAATGCAACTTATTGGTGTATTAATAATTCAGCTAGAATAAGTAGTCATGAAATTATCATTCATCAATAATTCAATATATTTGTTTACTGTATTTAACTGGAAAACCTAATAAAAACTTTATTAAAGATAAGTTACACCTTTTTTTTTTTTTTTTTTTTTTTTTAGGACTCTCTCTTCTCTCATCTCTATCTTTCAGAGAGAGAGTCCGACTTTCGAAAGCCGGTTATGTTCCGGCTTTAGACTCCCGCGTAGTCGGGCTTCAGACTCCCGATTATCGGCTTTGGTTCAATTGCGAGTTGATCTTTCGTTTTGATAGCTTTCAACCTCTCCCCTGCTCTAGGGTCGATTCATCTTCGTGCCTATATCAATCCATAAAGATGGATGGTTATGCATGTTTGGGTTGGTTAGCTCTAGATGCGTTTAGATCGTCGTGGCTTCGATTGAATCAAGCGATTTTCTGATTATCAGAAGTGGTTGTCTCGGCGTTATGCTCAACCGACTCAGATTTTAGCTGCGTTTGATGCTCTCATCCCCGATGAGTTTGTCTCCGGTGGTTCCTCAGAGCTCCGACTTGAATCTTTGGTCGGCGGTGGATTGGAAACGACGGTTTTTTCTTTGACGCGTGTCTGTTTCCACAAAGTTGGTGTACACGTGGTCGCTGCTGGTCAGGTTGCTTCGTTTCCTCTCTTTGGTGTGGGCTGACCTTGTGGTCTTTTTTTGGACCTTAATATTTAGTTTGTAGCTGGGCCGTTTTGTTGGGCCTCTTGTAAATTTGGATCTTTGTTTAATAAATTAAAAAAAAAAAAAAAAAAAAAAAAGTTACAGCTTTTTTTTTTGTTGATGTTGAATAAAAAAAGATACTCCATAAAGGCATAAAAGTCAAAGAAAGGGGTCACTCGTCAAACAGAAGTAGCCAAGATGTTTTAAGACGTGCATGAGTGCATCACATGGCGCCAAATTCATACGAAAAGAAAAAGATTACAAAAACGAAAAGTAGGATTTTACCCATTTTACAGTCCGTACAAAAGACAAATTAGTGGATCCAACTCAAAATTGTCGGGACGCTATAATGCTTACATTAGGGGTGTCAATTCGGGCTGGTCCGGCCCGGCCCGGCCCAAACCCGTTAAGCCCGTAAATATTTGAGTCCGGTCCGGCCCGGCCCGAAAATTATTTGGGCCTAGAATTCAAAGCCCGGCCCGGCCTTTATAGGGCTATAGGGCTTTTCGGGCTTTTGTGGGCTTTTCAAAAAATAATTTGTCATTGTCACTTTCATCGTTTTAATACATGTGAATTTTCATTAAAAAAAAAGAGTTTCATTTTTAAAAAATAAAAAAATTATAAAGTGAGTTTAAAATTTTCTTCTCTATCACAATTTTTTTATTTTTTCGTATGCTTTAAAAACATTTTATACACAAACCAAATTTAATAAGATTTAAATAATCAATTATCAATTAAAACAAAAAATATAAGAGAACAAAATTTATGATAAACATGGTCAAACGTTTCATACTTTGTATTTTGAAAATAAAAACATGTTGTACATGAAAGAAGAAAGTACTTTTGTAAAATTTAAAATGTAACACTTGTAATGATGAAACAATAAAGTGCATTAACAACTTTTATATTTGCTTTATTAGAGTTTGGATAAAAATATTAAAATAATATATCAATACTAATAATAGTTTCGATTACAAGAAAAAAGGATAATATTTACGCTAAAATATAAATTTCGGGTTTTCGGACCGGCCCTAGCCCAAACGGGCTTAAGCCCAAAATACCCAAAGCCCAAATGGGCTTAGCCCGAAAGGCCCAATTTTTTTGGGCTTATAAAGCGAAGCCCAAACCCGATAATTTTTAGGGCTGGGCGGGTTCGGGCTACGGGCTTCGGTCCTAATTGACATGTCTAGCTTACATGGCGAAACGATTGACTCCTTCGGACCTTTTTACACGTGTCATATCTTCATTTCATGGTTTTCATCATACAAAAAAGTAATTTGCAGAGATAAGTATCCTTAAATACCCATGGAATGGCCCTAAAATCACGGCCCAACCGATCTATTCTATTTTATCCGGTACGGTGAGTGTTAATACATAACCGAATCCAATTTCCCTTGAAATATGGTAACTTAATAACTAATAAGTTTCCACCAATTTTGCTATAAATTACCAAATTTTAAAATATTATAACAATCAATATTTTTTTGATAAAAAATATCAAATATTTAGAAAATATTTAAGTTTAAAAAAATCAAAATCTTAATAACAAAAAGCAACAGATTCAGTTCAATTCAATCAGAGAATTAGGTAACTAAATTCCAAAACGTAGCAAGTAAGTTAAAATATATTGAATTTCAGAAAACGTGTTATTATTGTAAAGAAGTTACCAAACAGATATAGTCAGAATATTATTCAAACCCTAAGAACATGGCAGGTTAATTAATTTTAGTATGTTGAATAAATGTTAGATTTACCTTTGAACAAATTAAATACTCCCTCTGTTCCTAAAAAAAATTTTTTATAGAGTATTTACGGTTATTAAGAAAATAATAAATGTTTACAATTAAATTTATTGTTTATTTCACTATACATTTTTAAATAACCATCGACCAATAATATTTAATTAATTCAAATATTTTCAATTATTTTTTTTTAAAAACATACAATTTATCAACATTAACTATTAAAAGTACTTTAAAATTCTAAAAAATTTATTATTTTAAAACAAAAAATAATTCCAGAAAATCTTTTTTTTAGGAACAGAGACTGAGAGGTGTATATGATTAATTATTTTCCAAAATCCCGCTCTCTCTCTCTCCTTTTATTTCTCTGTTTACGTTCGTCGCATCGATGTGTATAAATAGGAAACAACCATGTGGTTGAAGTTCCTTTCGATTTGGTCTTTCAAGTAAAAGAAAGAAAGAATAATAAAAAAGAAAAGAAAACAAAGGGCCCTCCCTCTTCACGCATATCAAAACAGCAAAAAAGAAAAACCAAAACGCATGCATTCCTAATTTTCTCCTTCTCCTTTTAACTTCTTCATCCTCCCTATTCTCTCATTCATCATCTCTCTCTAACCTCTCTTCCCAAGGTGGTAGTCCAATGGCGCTTGAGGGAATAAACCCAATACGGCGAACTCTGGTTTGAACTCCGTTGGCCACACAGATATGGGCTATTGATTTCGGCTCATTTGAATGCCCAAGAGAAAGTCTATCCGTGGGCTGTACCTCCACCCGGAGGTTAGGTCTGTGTCTTTAATAGACCCGGATTTAACCCTTTTTTTAACCCTTTTTTTAAAAAAAAACTATAACTCTGTTGATTTCTGGTTTTCGCTTTCTCAACTGAATCTTTCATTGTTCTGTTTTTTTTGCAGAGACTTATAAATTATTTTATGTATTAAATATTTTTATATATTATGAAATATAAATATATATTAAATAATTAAAAGTCAGTAACTATCAAATATATAATTAAATTGGTGCAAACATATAAATTAATTTTATTAATTAAGATAATATAGTTTAGTATATTTTTAATATTAATGTATATTAAATGATGAGTTCTACTCATATAGTTTTTTTAATCACTTGTATCTTTTATAGAAAAAAAAAATTACTGATAACAAAATTTTCATTGTGGGATTAATAGTTTTAGTAATTTATAATTAAAAAAAAATAAGTTGTCAATGATCGTTCAAAACTTTTATCAACAAAATTGTTCAAAGTAAATTTTGAAACTAAAATATTGTATTTTATGTGATTTATAGTTTAATTTAAAAGGATATATATATTAATCTTAATAATTAATTAAATTAGACTTTTTACTTATATAACTTTTGTAATCATTTGTATTTTGTCATAACAAAAATTTTAAACCATGGATCATAAAATTTGAATGTGAGATTTTTAACAGTTTTAGTAATTTATATCCGTTTGTAAAAATTCAAAATATAATATATACGTTATTGTAGTTATTTAATTTATTTAATAGTTTAAAATTAAACAAATATGATAGAAGATACACTATTTTTTATCAAATCTTTATTATTCAAAATCATTAATTGCCATATATACTTTAGCCACATTAGGGAATTCCGTAAATTTTATTTAAGAAAATAGTAAAGTACATTAATGATGAATTTATTATTAGTTTAATAAAAAGCTTATTATATAATTAGATGGATCAACATATTTTTCTAATGATTCTAAGAATCATTCTAGTAATATCATATGGTTAAAAAAAAAATTGCAATGCTTCTCAGATAATATAGACGCGATAACAACAACACCATGGAACCAACTAATGCCGGTTACTGCACAAACAATCAAACCGGTTACGGCGTCGTTTCAACGGACTATTCACCTCCGCTTCTTAACATGTACGGCGTCTCCTCCACCGTTGATACTGTTCCGACAACAACCGATTCATTCACTTATTACGGTGCTAATGTCGACTGTGATGTAATCCCTTTACCGAGCTCCAGAGATGCAACATCGGATTACTATCATCAGAATCCTAGATCATTATCGTCGACAAGTGTTCCTCCTACTAATCCTTTCTCGTTTCTCGGCCAAGACATCGATATCTCCTCTCACATCAATCAGCAACAGCATGATATCGATCGATTCGTCTCCCTTCACGTAAGTCTCTCCCAAGAAGACCGCTTCATCATTGTTCGTATAGTTCCACACTAACATTTGCTTCAATTGCAGATGGAGAGAGTGAGATTCGAGGTTCAAGAGAAGAGGAAGAGGCAAGCGAGAACGATAATGGAGGCTATAGAGCATGGACTGGTGAAGAGGCTTCGTGTCAAAGAAGAAGAAGGAGAGAGAATCTGGAAGATAAACCACGCGCTTGGGGAACGCGTGAAGTCACTCTCCACCGAGAACCAAATCTGGCGGGATCTCGCTCAGACCAACGAAGTAACCGCCAACAGCCTCCGCAACAACCTCGAGCAGGTCCTGGCGCAGGTTAAGGACTCTGGCGCAGGATTAGATAGCGATGATGCGGAGTCGTGTTGCGGGAGTAGCGCGGGTGAAGAAACGGTTAGGCGTATGGTAGCTATTGAGGCGCTTGATAAGGCGGCGAAAGGTAGGATGTGCAGAAACTGTGGGGAGCAGGAATCGTGTGTGTTGCTTTTACCGTGCAGACACTTGTGCCTGTGTGGGGTGTGTGGGTCCAGTGTGCACACGTGCCCTATCTGTAGTTCCCCCAAAAACGCTAGCGTTCATCTTGACCCCGTTTATGGAAACTCCTCTTCGTTTTTTTTTTGTTAATGGAAGTTTTTTTTTTTTTTTTAAATACAATAGTAAGGAAATTAATTGAATTTTTAGTCAACAAATCAAAACAAGGAGATTTATTTCGCTAGTTTTGAGTTATTTTATATTACTATATCATTTAATTTCAAAACAGATTTTCATTAAAAAATTTCAAACCCATAAGCTTAATGAAAAACAAACAGCAAAAGAAATTAATCTTGTAACATACATACCATACTTTTTGCTTATTTTTTAATAAAAACTTGTAACATAAATACCATACTTGTTTCATCATACTGATTTAAATTTGTTTAATTTAGAATTGTATATTATTATAATGGACAATTTTCTTAAATATCCTCTTTTCAAATTTGTGTCACTAAAAAAATTTCTAAGGAAAAAAATGATCAAAAAGGTTTATTAAAAGGCAAAAGAATTTTTTTACTCTTTATTTTATAGATAGATAAATAAAAATATGAAAAAATTTAAAAATTATTTTAAAGAGTTCTGAATTATATGTTTTCAAATTCAAAATTTTTGATATTTTCAAAATCTTTTTTTTCAAGAATTTTTTTGAAATTTTATTTTAAAATTCTTTTTAAATGTTTAATATTTATTTTTCATTTTAAAAAGTTTTAAACCTCGCCTCCAAAATTTATTTATTAGCTCTAAACCTTAAATTTAGATTAATTAATCACATGTGCATAAGTGTATTTATCTTTCAATAAAAAAAATATTTTTTCCAGAACTTTTTTGTGAAAAAATCAAAAAAATTATCTTTGGAAATCTATATTATTAAAATATAATCATTCTGAAAAAAAATCTACTTAAACAAAATTGTTGGACCTATTCATTTTTAACCTACAAATTAAACTAAATATATATAAACTATTAATATGTCATATTTTCTATTTCTCTCTTATATTCTATTGTTTATTATCCTATTTTTGTTGATACCATTATTTTCAAAAATTATCCTAATAATAGTGCCTACTATCTAAGATTTATATTTTGAATCGTTAATAAATTAGTGATTACTTACCTTACGATTCCAATATGATAAAACCCCTCTTCGGGAACGCGCTAGGCGCTAGTCGGGCGGTCGGGTTAGGCCTAGCGCCTAAAGAAAAAATCGGGGATTAATCGGAAATTATGCGGGACGGAATTTTTAGATGGTTTACTATGTTATAAAACATGTTAATCTTTAATTGTGTATAACATTAATACATTTTCATGTTTAAGATTGTATAAAACACACAAATAGAATATATAAACTTAATATAGTGTAATTTTCATCAAAATTATGAATATAAATGATATTTATAAAATTTTAGATCAAATAAATAAATAAAAATATTATTAAAAATAAAAAAAATAAAAAAAAATAAAAAAAATGAAATAAAAAATAAATAAAAAAATAGATTAGGCGGCCGCCTAGGCGGCTAGGCGGTCTAGGCGAAAAAAAATTGGATATCCGAATTTTTAAACCGATTTGGCATAAATCGGGGCGGAAAAGTGACGCGTAACGCCTAGGCGGTTAGGCGGCCGAGTTTTAGAACAGGGGATAAAACACTATTTTATTAAATAAAGTTGACATATCAACTTTGATGCATGCAGAAGAGCCCATTGAACTGGTATATGCAAACCAGACATTGATCTTTTCTTCCACCTGCAAATAATAAACACGAACAACCGATTTTAGAGCTGCAACATTAAAATGTTACTAGATTTTTTTTGCTCATTTTTTTCTATAAAATTTGAATAATATTAAGAATGACTAATGAAGTCGCCTGTGTTTCTATTTATATACGTATGTTCTTCTACATTTTGCACCAAAAAACAATATTTGGTAAGATATTTACAAATTTTTTAATACAAATAAAGGGATAATGTCTTAGCATTGTTTTGAAACCCGATCCGGACCCACGGTTGAACCGGTAAACGCAGTGACCTAGAAAAAATTCAGTTTGGATTTTGTAAGAAATCCAATATTTAGAAACCCACAAAAACTCGCAAAAACCCGGAATCCGATACCGGTTGAACCACCGGTTGAACCAATAAATAATTTTTACTTCTTTTTTTTAGTTTTTAATTATATTTTTAGATTATGTTTTATATTCTAAATTTCCAATTAAGAAGTTAGGTGCTGACAAAAAAAAAGTTAGGTTTTCCCTTTTCAGTTTATATTTGTGATTTTTAGATTTTGATGAAGATTTCACTATGCCACCTGAAGAAAATAAAGTGAACAGTGGTAGAGAGAACCAAAATTATTTGATGTGATTTGGTGTTTGTTTATTTTCGTTATTGACAATTTATTACAATGATCTTTTACTTTTGATTTATTTTGGATTTGAAGTTTAGTTTATTATTTACATTAGACATTTAAATATTTATGATTTTTATATTTTGAATTTTTTAGATTTCATAACTCTTACCTTGTTACAGAAAATTTCAAATAGTATAAACTAGAGAAAAAGACAAAAATAGCACTAAATCAAGTTTTTGTTCCCAAACTAGCACTCAAGGTCAAAAGTCACAAAAATAGCACTTAATGTTTTATCAAAAGTCACAAACTTAGGGTTTAGAGTTAAAGGGTGAGGTTTAGGATTTAGGGTTTAGGGTTTAGAGTTTAGGGTTTAGGGTTTATGGTTTAGGATTTAGGGGTTAGAGTTTAGGGTTTAGGGTTTAGAGTTTAGGGTTTAGGGTTTATGGTTTAGGATTTAGGGGTTAGAGTTTAGGGTTTAGGGTTTAGAGTTTAGGGTTTAGGGTTTATGGTTTAGGATTTAGGGGTTAGAGTTTAGGGTTTAGGGTTTAGAGTTGAGAAATAAGGTTTTGGGGATAAGATTTCAAATTTTGAAATAAAAAAAATTAAAATTTTCAAAGGATAAACTTAGAAATGTGCCATTTTGGTCGTTTTAGTTTTTGAGTGTTAATTTTGTGATATAAACTTAGGAAGGTGCTATTTTGGAGATTTGCCCTATAAACTATTTTTTGATATTTTGTATGTCAAATGAAAATAATATATAAAAACTAAAATTAAGTATTTTCTAAATATTTTTTAAACATAAAATATATACATATCCAAACTATTATTTTATGTTTTTTTTTAAATAGAAAATATTAAACTTTAGTTTCTATATTTTTATTTTCGTAGCTAATATATTATTATATAATAAAATTAATTGATTTATTAACCCGCGGTTCACCCTTGGTCAATCCAATGACCCAGCGACCCGGTAAGTCTCTTGTTCAGCGTCCGGGTCAGGTTTAAAAACATTGGACTTCTTAGTATAAAATCCGAGGTTTATTCTTTTACAGTTGTGTGCTTAACATGTAATTAGTTTGAGCAATTGTATGTTTAAAATTTTGAAGCAAATATGTGATTGCTTTACAATATCTGATTTTTATAAATTTTGTTTTAGGGTTTTGCTGGTTCCCCATTACCATCCGTAAGCACAACTTTTGCTGGTGGTAGCAGTTATTGGTGTTTTACAATAAACACGAAACATTATGAACTATTTTAGACCGCTTCAAACTTCTTAGAATCAAAAGATAGTTTCCGCTAGCATTTGCAGTTGCGGATTGATGAATAAATGCAAAAGTATCTTTTAAATCTTTTTTTTTGTTTTAATATTGAAATATTGTATTATATAATGGAGGAGAGGGGCGATTTCACCTTCGTCCTCGCAGCGGCTTACCGATAGTGAAGGATCTTCCAAAAAGTGACCGGAAAGGGCCAGTTTTTAACAAAAAAACGGCAGAGAGATATGTTTTTATGATGCTCCACGGCTCTTCTTATCGATGGAATTTTATAGGTAGGATATGGTTAATCCTTTTGCTGGTTGGTCATTTTTCTTAACCTTATGTTCTATGCAGCCGGGACTCACCCTGCTCCTGCGGAAGGAGAGAGAGCTGTTACCCGGGCATGACAGCTTCCTGTAGATCGTCGCCAGGCGAACTTCTTGGTTAGCGAGACGGTACTGCGACGTAGAAACCTTTGAAGTAAGTGTCCTATTTGGCATATCTACTTATATTTTATTTTCTTAATGCCTGATGATCATTTCTGTTCATGAGATATGGCAGGAGGCGTCGCCAATGATCCTTTTATGGCCTATCAAGAGGCGGCGAAAGTAATGTCCACGAAGAAGGGGTCCAGCAGCAGGAGCGCCTACGGGGATGAGGTGATGGTTACCGGTAGCCGACGCTCGACAGTGGTTAAGTTGGAACCTTTCCCATCTCTACCAGGAAAGAAACCTAAGAGCGGCGGTATGACGACCCGATCGGTGCAGCAGTTGGCTGACATGGCTCGCTCTGTAGGGAGTTTAGCCACAGCCTTGTCCGACCAAAAATTGAATGTGTTCCCTCAGGACGGTATTGGCTTGCCTATAGGGGATCCTTCAGAGGTGGTCCAAGTTTTTCAAGGAGGGCTTCTCCGGGTAAGCTTACCGCATGCCTGCTTTCCCTTTTAGTATTGTAGCTTGATTGGGATCTATGTTTTGTGCAGACCGTTTCTCAGCTGTAGCATCTCGGGGAGCGACTGTCCAACGAAGTCTCGCTGATCCTCCGAGAGGAGATCGAGGATCTGAAGCACCAGGTGTCAGGAGAGAGAGATCAGCGTGCTGCCCTGGAATTGGAGATCCATGATCTTAAGGACACTATGAAAGATCTGGAGAAGGTAGCCGAGTCGTCTTCAGCTGACCCGTTGGCTACGAGTCAAAAGAATCAAGAGCTGGAAGAAGAGATCGATGCCCTCAAGGCGGCGGCAGAGACCTTTAAGTTTGAGATGGTGATGGCCGTGAACGGAGCGAGGGTCGTTGCTCGCTGAGAGTTGATGAGGGAACAGTTGAGGAAACAGAGTGCCCGATGGGATTTAGCCACGGCGCTGGAGCATTAAAAGGCTGTGATTCAAGAAGGGGCTAGGAACAAAGGTGTTCCCCTTCCTACTTTCGAGGATGAACCTGCTATTCCGCCGGTTTCTGAGATGGACGTGGATTCGTCTGTCAAGCCAAGGGGATCTCCGGCCTGAACTTATGTCTCTGTTTCTTCTGATTTTCCTTTTTCTGAATAATGGCTTTTGTTTGAACCTCGGTCTTTTGTGGCCTTTATTTTTGAACAACGGCCCTGCCGTGGCCTTCTACATTGATTTGCTTTTTAATCGTATCCAGACTTTTTTAGTTGTTTGTTGAGCTAAGCCTTTGTGTCAGGGTTGCCCCGGAACTGGAGATTCCGCAGGGACAAGAAGGTAGCCTAGGAACCCTGAGGTTACGGCTAGGACCTGAGAGATGTGCTCTGAACTGATATCACTCAAATTACCCTAATGAGTGAATTACTTTCTCAAATAAGAGGTTCAGCTGTAGTACTTAGGGATCGAATCCACAAAGGAGCTAGGGAACCTAATAAATCTAATCAGATTTGTTAAGCTAGGTTGTTTAATGTTTTTAAATGTAAAGTTGCAGGTTTGTGAGCAAGTAATTGCTCAATTGATTGATTGGGATTTTGGTACTTAAATGGAAATAGTTAGACTTAAGGTTTTTATTCAGGTAATCAGGATTATAATCATACAGATTCCTAATAAGTTGTATACATGATATTATAGAGCTCAACACTTAATAACAAACCCTTAGGCTTTCGCTTTCTAGGTTTGTCTATGGACCAGTGTCGATTGATTATTCTATAAGAATATAAATCGATACACTTGTTGAAACGTCGACCGATTATTCTATTCGTATATCGATCGACGCTCTTGGTCAAGCGTTAATGTTCGGATTGAATATGCTCACTAACCTTCTTAGATGAGCTCTCGCCTACTCTAACAATCGTAGCTCATTTAGGATGGATTCAGGGTGAGATGCAAGCTATCGCTTATGTCTACAACTCCTAGGGCAAGTTCTAGGTAGCTAATCTAGAAACATGCATTAATGACGATCGTAATGATGAATATCACAACTTAGCAATCTATAGTTGAGGCTTATCCCTTATAACCTATTTAAACCCTAAAATCTAACAAGAGAACTACTCAGACATGCAATTCATAACATTAATAAGGCTGTGAAAGTCATTGAGAACTTAGCATCCAACAGTAGCACCAAGAACACTGACTTTGAGAGGAAGAGATCTGCCACCATTCTTGGGAATGATCAGATGGATGAAGTGAAGGCAAAGCTGGACAGTGTTCACAAGCTTCTCAGGAAGCAGGTCTGCTTGGTTGAAGATGCAGAGGCTGTAGACACAGAGGGTAGAGCAGAGGAAGAAGAAGAGGTGAACTTCATCAGTGGAACTGGATTCCAAGGATCTGGAAACCAGTGTGGAAACAGAAACTCCTATGGAAATATAGGTAATTTCAACCAGAGTTCGCAATACCAAAAACCCTATAGCGACAACTACAACAACAACATGGGTTATGGAAATTCATACTACCAGAAGCCACCACCACCTACTCAAGAGAGCAAGATTGAAGAGATGCTTGACAGAGTTCTTGAGGGACAATAGCGCATGATAGTGGACTTCAGTGGGAAGATTGATTCTGTCTACACCAACCTGAACACAAAGTTTAAGACTTTGAGCACTCATGTGAAGAAGCTGGAGATGCAAGTCGTTCAGACAGGAGAAGCTGTTAAGAGACAGAAAGCCTTAACAAAAGGGGTAAGAGATGATGTGATGAAGCACCACGTGAATGCCATCATAGGAGATGATTTCTGGCAAGTGGTGAAGCAAGAGAAGCTGCAAGAAGGAGATTTCGAAGTAGAAAGCTCGATGAGCTTCGGTGGATCGCACTAGTGTCGATCGACACCGGACTTCGAATATCGATCGACAGAATTCAATCCAAATCGATCAACAGGCTCTCCAGAGCATCGATTGATGACACCTACGAAGTCAACCGCATCTTGCAACGCCGTGAGGATTCTGAGGAGTTCGCAGCAAGACACCCACATCCGCCCAGCCCTGTTTATGTCAAAATCGATCGACATTCAGATACTCTCGTCGATTGACAGCAATCGATCGCCATCGATCGACAACCTCCAGCGCCCTTCGATCGACGAGCACCTCTTACATACCGAGTGCAGATGCCAAAGATAGATGTTGCACGTCTAAATGCACTCAGGCGCAAACCCAAACCTTCAGATAACCCACCAGAGACCATCAGTACACCTTCGGATGAAGCAGCAGATCCTATGGAAGTTGATAGGGTTCCTATGGGAAGAACCCTGAGGAAAAGAAAGGAAAAAGTGGCGAAACTTCTGAAGAGGGGAGCTAATGAAAAGGAAAGGGAAATTTTTCAAAAGAAAGTTTTCAGGATTCCTTTCGAAAAGCCATTCAAGGAGGCTTATTTTACCCATAGATTGTGGATGTTCTTCAGAGAAACAAGGGAGACTGGAGAAGACATTATGGGAATGTTTTGTGAAGCTAGAGAAAAGATGAGGAAGAGGACTACACTGAAGAAGAAGAGTGATCCTAGGAAATTTGCAATACCATGTACGGTGAAGGGTATTGAGTTCCCAGATGCCTTGTGCGACACATGAGCATCAGTCAACATCCTACCTAGGGTTATGGCAGACCATCTGGGTCTGCAGATGGAGCCTTCCAAAGAATTATTCACTTTCGTGGATTGTTCGCAGAGGAGCTCAGGAGAGATTGTGAGAGAAGGTGCAGATTGGTAATGCCCTAGTTCCAGTTGATTTCCATATCATGGGTATCAAGCTAAACTGGAACTCTTCTCTATTACTTGGGAGAGCTTTCTTGTCATCAGTAGGAGCAGTGTGCAACCTGCAATCCAATCAGTTGTGCTTGACGCTCATAGATCCTCATACCCTTTACAACCCTATTCCAGTCAAGAAGCCACATACGTCCTCCAGAAGAATTAATGATCTAGGAATCATTGCAGCATGCAACTGTGGAGCTGAGTACGAGACAGAATACTCAGCGTCGATCGAAACTCATACATCAACATCGATAGACAGTGTCCACCAGAAATCGACCGACAGACCAAAGAAGAATTGGTCGACAGTGGTCCGGAAGAAAAATCGGTCGACAGTGGTCCGAACGACTACTACAACCCCATCATGGCAGTAAACAATGCAACGCCTGAGACCCGCAAGGATTTGTATGATGAAGAATACATAAGGAAAGGAATTCTAGTCTACAAATTCGCCCTCTCAAACCCGAAATTCAGACACAAGTAGAAACATATTCACTTCTTGCAAAAGCATGTGGGAAAGGAACTCGCTTCAGCCAAATAAGTGAAGCAGACAAACGCGCAGCGATCGACATAGAGATACATGGATCGATCGACAGAGCCAAAAAGAAATCGATCGACAGACGACCTGAATTCTGCAGAAGAGCCTTTGACCCTTTTGGAACTAGAAAATTCTACTGGGAAGAGAAGAATGAGTATGGAGTCTATAGAGATGATCAGGGATGTGCAAGAGATGTGGATGGACACATCATCAATGTGTCCAAGGAGGATATCAGAAAGCTAATGGAAAGAGCTTTGAGAGATGAACACATCAACATATGTCTTCTGGAACATGCTAGCTCATTCACACAGACCAAGCTGGTACCATAGATCTACACCAAAAATTAGATCAATGAGATGTTCTATGGAGTATGTGGAGCCCAAGAGAATAATGAAAGTGATTTCCAGATGAAGCTTGATGGTTTCTACTATCCATTGAATGATAGAATCAGTTGGTTGACTACATGCATGGAGGAGATGAGGCAAGACATAGCCAAGATTCAGCATGCGACCGACAAACATCGATCACCATCGATCATGAGACACCACTCAACATCGATCGATGACGACCCAAATAACTCACATCCGATGAAGTCTCAACCAGATTTTCGCACCAGAGCAGAGATTGATCAGTTGGTAGAAGAGATCTACAGAACTCTGGAAACTACAGAAGATAGGCTTGACAGGAGATGTGATGACATCTATTTCCCAATGGATCTTAGCATTAGTGCTTTGACTTCTCAGATAGAAGTAATTCAGAGGGAATTAGTGGGGATTCAGAGTTACATTGCTCGTCGACCAGAAGCATCAGCATCGATCGATAGACGCAATAACAAATCAACCAACATTCATAGGCAGACATCGGTCGACGATACTACAAACTGAGGCCGGCTAGTACCAAAGGTGTAATACCCCGTCTTAAAAAAAAAAAACCCTAATTTCGGTTTTATGGAATTTCTCGGGGAAGCCGAAGGCTCGGAAAATTTTTATCCTCAAGGTTAAGGTTATTCTGGAGTCTATTAAAAATATTGAGCTCATCAGAACGGGAGCGGAAGAATATACAGGATTGATTGCGGGACGAAAATACAGCAGAAGGGCCGAAATTTCGCAAATCGACCGAGAAGCTCGAGGTGGCTTGATCTAAGGGATCAGGACGTGATCTCAACCATTAAACCTGCTGAGTGTCAACATAAGAAGGAGGTGTAGACGTGCATGAAGCAGTTCCATGCAGCTCGACACACAGAAGCACGAGGTGTCGCAGTACCTGCGATCGGCGCATGCGAATCGACATGCAGAGGCCCGTGTGTCGCGATGCATGTACACCAGACATGCTGAAGGGCAAGTGGACGTGGAGGCGTCTTATGTCATGGCCAGGAGGTATGCAACAGGGCATGTGGACGCCCGTGTGTCGCCACACATGCGACCGGAAGCATGCGAGATGACACACATGTGATCGGGTGGCATGTTCTTATTGGCCGGCAACTTCTATATATACCCAGCCACCCTTCACCATTTTTACTCATCTCATTCCATAGAAACCAAAGCAAAACGTGTCTAGAGAGAGAGAGAGAGAGAGTGAAGAGGAGAAGAGAGAGAAAGAGAAGAAAAGAAATAAAGGGAAAAGAAATAAAAGAAAAAGAAAGGAAAGAAAAGAAAATAAATAAATTAGAGAATTGCTCGGAGAAGCAAGACATGTTACAAGATTGCAGGATTAACGGTACAGAATTGCGGGATTAACGGTACGGAATCAAGACGAAGATTGGAGGGGATAAAAAGGGTTTGGTCAGCTTCCGGAATCAGAAAGTCAAGCCACATCGCTTAATCACTGTGAGTCACAGTTAATTGTTTGTTAACGTATTTTTAATGCAAGTTCCTGACATCGGAGACGGTTTCCGAGCTAGGATAGCCGAACCGGTCTAGGGGTCAGTTTGTGGATTTAGTTGTATATGCTAGATAGGGAACCCTGGCTCACTGAGTGAAACTAGTTCACTCACTCCTCACATCCTTTTGCAGGTGACCAGTAGAAAGGACCATAGCGCTCGCGGAACTGTAGGAGCTGGTGTAGATTGGACATCTTTTGCTAAAGACTCGTTTTCAAGATATATAAATGTATGTTTTACTTTCGACTGCGTCCATGGACCATATGTATAATATTTTGGGCTTGTGAACTTCATGTGTTTATATATATGGAATAAAGTATGTTTTATATTCGTGACGTGTTGAATCTGATATTAGGTTAGTCCAACCTAACACAACTCTATGATTTGGTACGGGTTGCAAAGCCTTAGGCCGAAGATTAGAGAAAACGAGTTTTGAATGGATATTCTGGGTTACAGAATTATGTTTGTGACTTGGAAAGTCTATTCTCAACCCGTCGTAAAACTTTCGGACTTGGCAGAGGAAGGTCGTTCGGGCATGTTCTTGTTTGATTGTTGCCCGGCTGACTGAACGATGTCTAAAACGGTACGGGGGTGTTAAAAAATGGGGACATAATACATGTCTGATATACACAACTAGGGAGAGGAGATCTCAGCTGACACTTACGCCACACTTAGAAGACATCAGCTCAACCTTAAGAGTCTTGGAGATAGATTGCAGAAGATGGAAAACACAACTGCAACAATGAAGAAAAAATGGCGTAGAGGAGATGATGCAATGCGAGACTTCACTGGTACATGGTTCAACAAGCGCAGAGACGAGATGGACACTTGTTTTCCAGCAAGTACCAGCTTTCAACACTATTAGCCAAATCACCTCCAAAGTTAAGCTAAATGACTATAACAAAGCGCTGAGTGGGAGTCAACCCACTATTAGGTAATACTTAATTGGTTTTATTAATCTAGTATTTATGTTGGTTTTTATTTATTTATAGCAGGTCATAAAAAAAGATCCGAGTAGACGATTGCCGTGAATATTGACCGACGAAATAATGCCGACATCGATCGACAAAACAACACCTGCCGCGACCGATATCAACACCTTTACATCGGTCGACATCCATTCCGTTCTGGTATATCGTTCTAACTTGTTACATTGAGTCCTTATGATTTAGTTATCACCATAACTTCGACAGAATATACACTGGGGACAGTGTAGTTTAAGTCTGAGGGGAGGTTTACTGATAGTAGTTTATTTATGAGTCTTATTAAAATGTTTAAAAAAAATATTATTGAGTCAAGAAGGAGATAATGAACTTATTAGATTTTTGCTTGTTATCTAACCACTCTTTAGCACCATTCTAGACTTTGATTGCAGATAATATTAAAGATACTAAAGTGGATCAACCTGTCAACTATTCACACTTGCTGAAATTGTTTGAAGAAACCAAAGCTGACATCCAACACTAAACTTGACACAACCGCTTGTCTTGGGGCTTGATATACATGGGATCAGATTCTTCAAACAAGTCTGGAAGGTAAAGCCTTGTGTAGATAGATTTATCACACCTCTCTCTCTCTATTTTCGAAATATAGATGTAATGCATAAAAAAAATATAAATTATATATATATATATATATCTATTAGAGATTTATTAGGAAGAGATTCGAACAGGACTTGGTGGCCACAACCATTAAGGCTTGCTTCATAAAAATTCTATAGGTAAAGAATTAGAACATGGCTTGGTGACTACAACCATTAAGGCTTGCTTCACAAATAATCCTAGGATATAGGTCAAAAAGAAGTGAACAAGACTTGGTGGCAACCACCCTTGAGGCTTGATTCATGGAAACCTGTCCAATCTTGGTCACAGCTCTTGCAAATATAAGCAGACTTTGACTGAGAGAGAAAATTAGCAGAGAGAGAGGATATGAACTAATGTTTACTTGCAGGTCCAAATACTTGTTTTAAAATCCTTGCATCCTGTGATCGATACTCCCAAGGTAAAGCCTACACTTTTATTTATGCTAAGAAATGAGGTTGGTAGAGAATGTCAGACAAGATTTGCTAAGTTGTTGGCTAAGTGAATTTGGTTGCTAAGCTAGGATATGGTATAATGTGCTTTTGTGATTATGAATTCTTAGATGTGGATTGCAATATTGTAGAGGTGATGATTCTAAGTTTTAAATCATGTGAGTCCCTGCTGTTTTCAAACCTCTTCCAGAGAGACTACCTGTTTGTTTTGCTTGAGGACAAGTAAAAGGGTAAGTCTGGGGGAGTTGATAGACCATGGATTTGACCCACTTTTACCCATGGTTTATAAGTGTTTTAATTACTAATTATTATATTATAGAGTCTATTTAGAGTATTTATAGGATCAAGAGTGATTTGGAGGAAAATGATGATTTTGGAGCATTTTGTAGATATTTGGAGTAAACACCCGAGATGACCATCGAGCTCGACCATCGGTCGATATTGAAGAGGAATAATCGATCGATGTTCACATCTTGACATCGATCGACAGCGAAGCGCGCAGAAAGCCTGTTTGGTCACAGCCGACTTAGAGCCCAATTCTTCACAAATTTGCAAGAATACTCCTGACGAGTTTTAACCTAATTATATTAGCTTTGCCAACATGTTAGAGGTAAAGTGTGCTTTCTTGTTTTACTATTTTACACAGCAAATGTTTTCTAAGATTTTTAGTAAATTGGAGAGATCCAAAGTTATTTGTGATTGGAACTCCATTAATATCTATCTATTATTCTAATGCAGTTTTCATACCTATTTGTTGTTATGAATTGCTTGGCCATGTCTGAGTAGTTCTCTTGTTAGATTTTAGGGTTTAAATATGTTATGAGGGATTATCCTCAACTATAGATTGCTAAGTTGTGATATTAATCAATAGGATTGTCATTAATGCATGATTCTAGATTAGCTACCTAGAACTTAACTTGCCCTAGGATTGTTAGATATAAGCGATAGCTTTCATCTCATCATGAAACCATTCTAATTGAGTAAGGCGAGAGCTGATCTAGTGAGCTTAGTGAGTACATCCAACCCGCACATTAACGCTTGACCAATAGCGTCGATCGATATTCAAGTAGACTAATTGGTCGACGTTTCGAATAGTGCATCGATCGATATTCATATATAATTATCAATCAACACTGGTCAATAGACGAACCTAGAAAGAGAGAGCCTAGTGGTTCGTTTATAAGTGTTGAGCTCTACAATATCATGCATGCAACTTGTTAGGCATCTATAGGATTATAATTCCAAATTTCCCTGAATAAAAACCCTAAGTCTAGCTATTTCCTTATAAGCACCAAAACCTCAACTAATCAATCGAGCAATAACTTGCTCAACAACTGCAACTTTAAATTTAAATCATTAAACCACCTTGCTTAACAAATCCAATTAGATTTATTAGGTTCCCTAGCTCCTCGTGGATTCGATCCGTAAGTACTACAATTGAACCTATTATTTGAGAGAGTAATTCACTCCTTAGGGTCATTTAAGTGATATCACTAATTAAAAAAATTTCTTACGGGGGACCCTCTCTCTCTCTCTCTAGAACCCTAGCTGTCAATTTTTTTTTTCTCATCTCCGACTGAGGGACCGGTGGCTGATAGCTTTCAAAGCTTGGTACCGGCCCCTTAAGATACTTCCTTTTCGTTTTTGATGTGTTTAATTTCGACTCAAATCTGACGGTTACGTTGACGTTGATGGATCTTATGTGTTGGTGTGAGTTTTGATGTTATTCACATAATTCTTATTTGTGTTAGACCAAAAAATCGATGTGTTGTGCCAGATTGGAAGGTTGATGATATGACTTCTCTGTCTATCTTGTTTCTTTTTGTTCTTCTTTTCTATGGTATCGTTGCTTCATCTGGAAGCTAGGTTATGTTATTGCTTAAGATTGATCTCTCTTCAAGGCTTATTGGACACGTTATATGTTTACATTGATTTGGTTGGCTGTTGATGCATTCCCATAGTGATGCGACCATCAAACCAGTAGCTGAACAGCATGTCGACCCAACGTTCCACTTAAGCAGCCAAGGTGCCAACCAGAACGTACGTGCACTAAAAATGCTATATCTTACAAACCAGGAGGTCTTTAAAGATGAATCCAATTTTTTCGGAAGGCCAGCTAAAAAATTCATCACCCAGGTGTAGAACTACAAGACAATATTGAAAGATATAGAATTTATGAATTTTACAAGTTGGAGGTTCCCCAGCCCATCCGTTTACGAGTATTGTCCTTTAGAAGACAATTTCAGCCAAACCAAGAAGCGGACAGAGCCAAACTAAATTGTGGACTTCAAGAGCGATCTCGTATGGATCTAGGAAGCCCAAAATCAAGAGAAATGGACGAGGGAAATCGAAGATATAACCAGTTTCCCAAAACTGGTTATAAAGAGCCTATTATGGAAAGATTGCATAATCAATTGGTCCAAACATTTCCAAACCGAGATCAGGAAACCAGGACATATCCTACACGATCCAAGGATTCCAGAAGACATTCTAAAAGAGTTTAGGTGGACCAGCATGCAGAGGAACAGGCGAATCTTCATGGCCATCAACTTTCGTTTTTCGGCCATGTTCACACTAGGAGGAGTAAACGAGTTTTCACTACAACTCTTTGAAGACCAACGGCCATATTATTCATCACAGGACTTCAGAAGCATATCAGGAAGGCTCCTAAACCGTGGAATCATTCAGAAGTTGTCCAGATACAAGATCATCCACGTTTCCCTTTTGAAGGCACAAATCGAACTAACGGCTAGTTTTCATGGAGCCACCAAAGCCTTCTCATCCAAGTCTTTTATTTCGTTTTTATTTATTTCCTCATGTAATTTTATGACTGTTAGAGAGTCCCAGTAATCGAGCCGATAAAGCTCAAGTTGTTTCTTCAATGTAAATTACCCCTTGATCACTGAAAGTAATAAGAAATTGTTTTTCTTTTAAAATAAAGTTGTGAATTCTTTGTTGTTAGTTCTCTAGTTCTTTGTGTGTGATTCGCTAAGACCTATTGAAGCCAGTCTAGGGAGCCTTGTGTGATTCAAGACTAACTGTTCGTCCATTGATTGAGAGAGTCAATCCATATCCATCTATCCATCCCATCCACCGGCCAAGGCTTGAGAGTGTTATACAACCAGCAAGCTTAGATCCATTGCATCCATCAATCCGACTATTATTCTCATCTCATTACCTTCTTATTCTCTGTTTTGTTATCAGTATCATTCACATCTCATTCATCTTTCAATTATTTCAGGTTATCAAGTTGGATATTGGCCATATCGACCATTAGACCTCATCTAGGGTAAATATATCCGATTTGAACCTCAGAAACCAATTTGGTCGACCCAGAATTTGGGCTTATCATTTGGTATCAGAGCTCAAGCTCCTGAATCTGGTGATATCAATCCATTCATCATCTGTTTTGCATTTGTTTCATTTATAAAAACATTAAAAAAAAACATAAAAATCGCATTGTTTGCATTTTTTTGTCCATTTTTGCATTTGCTTGTTCTTGGTGTTTAAAACCAGGGAAAGACACGACAAAGATAACCATGTACTTGTTTTGATTCATAGAAATTTGAAAAGCCAAAAGAAATCGTGTTTGCATTAAGTTGTTTGCTTAGTTTCCATTTCGGGTTATTCACTTATTATAAAAAAAGGAGAGTAAATCTTGGTTTTTGCTTTGTTTTAATTCTTAAAATTATAAAACCAAAATAAAAAGTTAATTTCATTGTTTAGTTTATATACTTCGTGTTTCCATTTGTTTCAATTTTCAAAAAGAAAAAAAAGATACTAAGTTTCCATTTTCTTTGTTCTTTCTTATTCTTCTTTCCTTTCTTTTGTTAAGCCACGACTTCATTCTTCTTTTTCTATTTGTGCAAGGTAACCTCTGAGAAAGATAGAGAATACGGCAATGGAAGATTATTCAGAAGAAGAGGAATCTTATGATTCAAGCCAAGACTCCAATCATGATGAAACCGACCAAGGATGGTCTAGTGAGGAGGACGGCAGTAATGGATCATGGTCTGCTGATGAATACTCTAATTCAGATTATGAAAACGACCCTGGTGAAGAAGTACCTAGGGGAACCACCTGATTACTCACATGATGATACCAGCCACCAAAGAGAGTATGAGGGAGAAACTGAATCAAATATCAGTTTCAAGGAAGGAGATGAATGCCATGGAGAAGAGACAGAACGTGATAATCCTGAAGCTGACCAGGAAGACTCATGGCAAGAGGAACCTTACGATACTTCCTTTTCATTTTTGATGTGTTTAATTTCGAGTCAAATCTGACAGTTACGTTGACGGTGATGGAGCTTATGTGTGGGTGTAAGTTTTGATATTATTCACATGATTCTTATTTGTGTTAGACCAAAAAATCGACGGGTTGTGCCGGATTGGAAAGTCGATGGTATGACTTCTCTGTCTATCTTATTTCTTTCGTTCTTCTCTTCTCTGGTATCAATGCTTCATCTGGAAGCTAGTTATGTTATTGCTTAAGATTGATCTCTCTTCAAGACTTATTGGACACATGTTATATTGTTTACAATGATTTGGTTGGCTGTTGATGCATTCCCATAGTCCCTACTGGTGTGCGTGAGTTGTTTCACTTCTTTGTGCCACATGCATTGTCCTCTTGTAGTTTTGGTGTTGTGAGTTGCTCTAAGTTTTTGAGGCATCATATGTCCTAACAAGAGAGGTTTTGTTCTCCTCCTCGATTCCCACTGTAATCAATAGTTTTCTTTTAAAATTTGAGATATGGAGCTTTGATCATGCTCACTGGAAACACTGATGAGTGCAGACGTATCCGGGTGACATCATGTAATGTAAGTTTATCTATATTATTAAAACTGAACTAACTTTTGGTACTGTTTGAAAACATGGAACAATATTAAATAAGAATTGTTGGGAAACATGGATAACAATATAAAAAACAAGTATAATGTCATTTTAGTAATTTCATTAATATAGTTACATTAATTGTCTTTCCATATTTCACTCAGTTCCAAATTTTCACTAATTATAGTACATTAACAATACATCACTTTATTATTTATATTGCCATAATAATAGTGCATATTTTTATTTATTAGTTAATCAACATTAAATTTGTGCCAATTATTAGTTACACTAACCACTTTTATACTCACTTTTAATGAAGAGTAAAATACACTTATACCCCTAGGGTGAACTAATCTAGACTTAGAGTTTAGAGTTGAAGGTTCGGGTAGAGTTTTTGGAATGTAAAATTTATGATTCTAATAAATATATAAATAAATACTTAAAAATATAATTAAAAAAAGGTTTCAAACATAATTTTCAATTTTAAAAAAAAATTTTAAAAAAAAAAAAAAAAAAAAAATATTTCGAAAAAACAAATTAAAAAACAATTTACAAAAAAAGTTCGAATTTGAAAAAGTATAATTGGAAAACATTAAAAAATTATTAATTATTATTATTATTTTTTATTTAAATAATGATTTATTTTATATATAGATAACAAGGGTATAAGAGTCTTTTGCCACTTAATGAAGAAAATATTTTTGAAAATGTCCCTTTAGTGGTGGTAAAGATGAAAAGTGGTATCATGAATGTGGTAAACATAAAATTTTCTCAATTATTAAATAAAAAATGTAAAAGAACTTGATTTTGCAACTTCTAAACTATTAAACCAGAAGTACATTTAGTACTTAGTCCTGAGTTTTCCTAAATAATTACTAAGGAATGCCACTGACCTATTAAACTGTCGTTTTAGACTTTTCTTAAACCAACTAAAATAAATTGATGTTATTTCACCTTAAATTACGTGTATCTTAAACCTAAAATCAAATCACGGGATACGAGTCGCCTCTTTCTCTCTGATCACATCTCCATCTTTAAAAGAGAGAGCAATTTCTGGCACATCGGAATTTCTTTCGACCATGGCGAGACTGTTTTGTTTTAGTTTTATATTTCGATCTATGATCGATTTTATGTTGTGATTTTCAATATTCCGATCAATTCCTTCAAGTTTATATTTCTTTCATCGGTTGAAGTTGATTAAATAAAGTTTCAGTTTTTTTTTACTTAATTTTCAGTCTTTCGGGATGGGTTTTGTTTGTAATATATTGCTCTCGGTTAAGACTGATTTTCAATCC
>NC_027753.1:25068454-25076879 GCF_000695525.1 Brassica oleracea var. oleracea | reverse complement strand
GAGGTTAAACACATTGAACAAGACACACACCAATGTTCAAAACTTAATAACCTATGAATCTATAACAAGAATTTAACCAATTAAATTGATGGTATTGTCAAAAATTAAAAACACATAATTATGAAAAACAAAATCCGCGCGCCCGCGCGGATCAAAAGCTAGCATATTATTAAAACTAAAGTACTTTTTGGTACTGTTTGGAAATATGAATAGCAATATAAATGAGAATTATTTGGAAACATGGATACGAGTATAAAAAAGAAATATAATGTCCTTTTAGTAATTTCATTAATATAATTATATTAATTGTCTTTCCATATTTCACTCAGTCTAACTATTTCATTAATTATATTACCTTAACAATACATCACATCATTAATTATATTGACATAATAATAATAGTGCATATTTTTATTTATTAATTAATCAACATTAAAACTATGAAAATAAAAATGTGAAATAACTGGATTTTGCATATGGTTAAACGTTCGTTTTAGTTTGTTTTACTAAAACTTTTTTTAATATTTTAGTTTCAATCTGTGTAAATTGCGTAGCTAAAAACATAATTCAAAAACAGGTTTTTGTGAATAAAATAATAACTTAAATCAAAATAATAAAAATGTATTATATTTATTGTAATTCTATATAATACCACTTGCATCGACATCCACCACATGGACAAGATTGTTTATATCACATTCACAGTATGTCACGTCTCCCTTTGTACCATATTAGGCGTTGTGACACGCGCTGAATCAGTCAACAGAGAGTATCTAAAAGCTTTCCAATCCCACTGCAAAAAAAAACTGCAGAATGGAGTGAAAAATACAGTCATGTACTTACAAAAAATATATTATTCTATATATGGAGTAATGCCTTTTTTAATTGTTCATGACTGCATTTTCCACTTCATTTTGCAATTTTTTTTACAGTGGGGTTGGAGATACTCTAAAGTTCTGTCTGTTGGCTAAAAGTCAATAATATCTTAACTGTCTTCATATGAAAAGACAATGGACGGTAAGAAACGGGTCTCTGATTTGTAGGAATAGAATCAATGGGTAACAAATGCCTTTTGGGTACACAACTCTGGTTTGATGTACGATAAGAAGATAACACTTGAAGACTGCATTTTTTCTTTTGATTAATCTAGAGTATTTTAGACCTATGAAAATGTTCAGACTAATTTTCAAGAGGAGGTGCAGCCCACAGATGGATTCTCTCTTCGAATATTCAAATGAGCCGTAATCAATAGGCTCATATCTGCGTGGCCACATTTGGAGCTAATAATTTCGCACTGATTTTCATCACACTTACTTCTCTCTGTACACAGTGTGCAACAAATCTCGTTTGGAACAATAATAATTGGCATTTTGTTATCAAACTATAACCAGCATAAGCTTCTTTGAGAAAGACTCTACCCCTTGCTCCTTTGTTAGTAATGTAGAAGATCCCTTGCGAACAAACCGGACATGCTTCTCGAGATTCTTAGAAGAATGTTTCCATGTCTCTGTGCTTGAATGGTGTCATGCCAGTACGCAACCACCCCAATATTCTCAATTTTCTATGAATAAAACAATACCATTACCCGTACTTTATCTCTATATTCTAAACATGTTTTCTTTTGCATACTAAAAAGAAAAGCACAAAGATATAGACATTTATGTTACAAAACAAGAATTATTATAAAAATAATTATATTGTGTTATTGTTTACAACCTTGAAACAACATGTATAAGTATTACTTAAATTATACCTATTATTATCCTTTTTAATATACAATATAGCACATTATGTTATAAATCATATTGTGGATGTCCATAACCGGCCCGGTTCATAACCGGCCCAATGCTAGAGAGAGAGAGTAAGCCGCGAGGAGAGAGAGAGAATTGACATCTTGCCTTTTTCTTATTATATTATGATTTGTACTCTTTCCATATTTGTATTTCCTTTCTTTAGTCTTTTCATTATTCTATGACGGTGTAATTCCCTATATATAAAGGGTTCCTTGTGTTTATGAATAATAACAGAAACATACAGTTCACAACAAGTTATCAGCACGATCACGCTCTAAACCCTAAGCTAAACAAACCTTAGTCGGCGAATCCATAATCCCCTCGACGATAACCCTAACCGGCGAGAACTCCCGATCATGAACCCTAAACCTAATACTCATCCTGTTCCGTTCGTGACACGATCTCAGCCCGCGACTTCAGACCGTCTCAGCTCGATCCCGAAACAAGATCTCAGCCAGCTCGCGATAGACGACTCGATACTGCTCGCGATAGCAGCTTGTTTCCCGCTCGCGGTCAGACGTTCTCAGCTTCAGCTCGCGTTCCCGATACCAGCAAGGACAGCTCGCGATCCGTTCCAGCTCTAGACGATCTCAGCTCGTTCGTATCAACATCAACGTTCAGTTCGCGTTCATCATCTCATTGGCGGTCCATTCAACCCTACTAGAGGTTGAGCTAACCCGAAACTCTAATGAGTAATCATAAGAACCCATAATCGAATGTTGATTGCTTGATATAAATTGGAACCATAAAACCTAATCGAAAACCTAGGGTAATAGATCAAAACTCCAATGAGTAAATCGAAGCTCATAATCATAAGTTCGATTCCCTAAACCCCATTGATCTAATGATCAAAATCGAAACCCTAATATGTATTACCCTAGCCGCATACATGCTTCTTGCATGAATGCATGAAATCGATTAAAACCCTAAAGCTAATGCATAATCGATTTTATCCAAACCCTAATTAATCTTTGAAATAGAAATTGATTGTTTGAATGATTGTATGTCTGGATATAGTATGCTAACCTTGATTATTTAAAATCGTATTGCTAGTTTCGATATATTGAAATTCGAAACCCTAATGTCTTGGAATAAAATCGAACTTGATTGAATTTAAATATGATCACATAGAAATTCATATGCTAGGATTGCTAAATTCATAACTGAAATTGATTGATTGAATGAATTGACATTGGAATCGTATTGCTTGTTTTGATCAAAACTCTAATTTTTGAAAATCGAATACTAGCCTTGATTGTTTTAATCGAATCCTTGAAACTGAAACTTATTGCATGATTCGTTTGAATTAGAAATTGCTTGCTAGGTTAATTGATTGATGCATTCTCGTCTTGATAAAAATCAGGCTAGCATGATAGTTTTCATACATTCCCGAATGAACCCTAATTGATGCATTCTCGCATAGATTGATTGAATATGATGCATTGCTTGACTGTTTGATTGCAATTACACATTGAACACTTAGAAAACCGTTTGCTAAAATTGAAAACGAATGAACATTGCTTGAACTTTGCTCGGCCGTGAGGCTTATCTTGTAGCCGTGTAGCTTGTTTGTACCATGCATGCCTAATCGTATGAACTGATTGCATATAGAATCCGAATGCTAAGATTGAACATGTATGCATGCATAATCAAATGTCATGTTTGCATCATACCTAGAATCCGATTGTCCTTGCATCATATCCGAATTATATCTCGATTGCTAGGATGTAAACCGCATGAACATATAGAATGCTAAGATTGATCATATATATTGTCTTGGCCGTGCGGCTTGTTTGCACTATACATAGAAATCTGATTGTCTTGTATGCATCATAGGAACACTATAATCTTAAGATTGAAATATATGATTTCAGATGTCGAAAATCAACAACTTGGATTTTGCTGCCCTAAATCTCTCTGGAGATAATTACTTGCAATGGACACTTAATACTAAGATCATATTGAAACCCAAGGAACTCGGTGAATGTATCACCGAGGGCAATAATGCAAGTGAGAAATATAGATACAGAGCGATATTGATTATACTTCATCATCTTATTGAGAGTCTCAAAGATCAATATTTGACTATTGAGAATCCTCTAGACCTTTGGACAGAGTTGAAAACGAGATATGATCACCAGAGAACGATGTTATTACCAAAGGCTATGTATGATTGGAGGAATCTCAGAATCCATGACTTTAAGTCCATGGACGAGTATAACTCAGCCCTGTTTAAAATAGTTTTGAAATTGAAACTGTGTGGTGAGGATATAACGGATAAGGATATGCTTGAGAAAACCTTTTTCACCTACCACACAAGCAATGTGTGTTACAACAACAGTACCGTGAGAAGGGCTTCTCTACTTATGCTAATCTGATCTCTTGTCTCTTGCTCGCTGAGCAGAATAATGAGTTGTTGATGAGGAACAGTGAATTGAGACCTCCTGGAACAAACTCATTACCTGAGGCACATGCGACCGTAGAGGCTAAGAAAGAGTCGAGCCATGTTCAGAGTGATAGCCAACACGGCCGTGGGCGTGGAAAATGGCATGGACGTGGTGGTCGAGGCCGAAACTCGTTTTGTCGAGGCCGAGACAACTCATATGGCCGTGGCTCCTATGGAGGCCGTGGTACATCATTCAAGCCACAAAACTCGACCAAATCCGTGTTTAATAGATGTGGTACAGATAATCATTGGGCTAAGACATGTAGGACTCCCAAAAACCTTGTTGACCTCTACCAAGAGAGTTTGAAAGGGAAGAATCCTGAAGCTCATATGACTTATCAAGATGTTGAAGAAGATTTCAATCATAAACAAGATGATATCATAGATTATGAGACTTCTGATTGTTTAAAAGATCAAAGTTGATTTCGGCCATCTATTTTTTGTGTTCTCTGCTTTGTGTTTTCTATGTTTTGATTTTTTTTTTGAACTTGTTTTGAATCTTAACGAATGAAAGTTTTTATAAAAGAAGTCTCTAAAGTATCATTCTAAGAGAAGCCTATTGAGCTTTAAAGACATTTGAATGAATGTGTTTCATATTGAGACTAAAGGCGAAGGAAACAAAGAGTTCTTTCAGATCATCGAGATCGGCCAAGGACATAAGAAAGTCCTAAAGTCCTTTAAAGACTATAAGTCTTGATAATGCTGGTGAGTTCACGTCCCAAGCTTTTAATGATTACTGTATGTCCATGGGGGTAAGTGTGGAACACTCTGTGGCACATGTACATACACATAACGGCTTGGCCGAATCATCCATAAAACGAATTCAACTAATAGCTAGACCATTCCTTATGAGGTCTAAACTTCCGGCCACAGCTTGGGAACACGCGGTCTTGCACGCAGCCAAACTGATTCATATAAGGCCGTCTAGTGAACATAAATATTCCCCATCACAATTGCTTACGGGTCATGAGCCAGACATATCCCATCTTAAGACATTTGGCTGTGCTGTCTATGTGCCAATTGCACCACCACAGAGAACAAAGATGGGAACTTAAAGGAGGATGAGGATATATGTTGGATATGAATCTCTCATGATTATAAAATACCTTGAGCCAACTACGAGTGATTTATTTAAGGTCAGGTATGCGGATTGTCACTTTGATGAATCCGAACATCCAACATTAGGGAGAGATAATAATAAGTTGGTAAAAGAGATTACACGGAATCAAACATCCTTATCTTGGCAAGATCCTCGGACTCAGGAATGTGATTTAGAAGTCCAAAAGATTATACATTTATAAAAGCTAGCTAATCAATTGCCAGATTCCTTTGCTGACCCAAAAAGAGTGACTAAGTCATATATACCAGCTGCTAATGCACCAATCAGAATTGATGTTCAAGAGGGACACAATCAAGTTGCTACAGAGTCTAGACAACATTTGAAATGTGGTAGACCAATAGGTTCCAAAGATAAGAAACCTCGGAAGACAAAGAAAGGTGCAGATAATAAAACCAAGACTTAGCCGCGGCCGATCCCAAAATCCTAATAGCGATCCCGGCCGATCATGAATGCTTAGATGCAGCCGGCCCTGATGTATCTAATCCTGATTCTGGGGACGCCAAGATTCAAGGTATTGAAGGTCCTGATAATAATGAGATCTCAATAAACAATGTCTTGTCTGGGATACAATGGAACAGAAAGAATGTCGACATTGATGATATATTTGCATGCAATGTAGCACTTGAAATCATGGATTTAAGTGAGGATCATGAACCCACGTCTATTTATGAGTGCATTCAACGATCAGATTGGATCAAATAGAAAGAAGCTATAAACGTACGATCAGATTGGATCAAATGGAAAGAAGCTATAAACGTGGAGTTAAACTCTTTGAAGAAGAGAGATGTCTTTGGACCAATAGTCCGGACACCATATGATGTTAAACCAGTCGGCCATAAATAGGTTTTTGTGAGAAAGAGAAACGAACATGGCAATGTCGTTAGATATAAAGCACGGCTTGTTGCACAAGGATTCTCACAGAGACCAGGAATAGATTATGAGGAGACATACTCCCTTGTGGTGGATGCTACTACTTTTAGATTCCTGGTAAGTCTGGCCATAAGAGAGAAATTAGACTTGCGGTTAATGGATGTTGTAACTGCATACTTATATGGGACACTGGATAATGAGATTTTTATGAAAGTACCAGAGGTTATAAAGTTGAAAAACAAATCGAGTACTCGAGAACAACACTGTATAAAGTTGAATAAGTCACTTTATGGATTGAAACAATAAGGCCGAATGTGGTACAATAGGTTAAGATAGTACCCAGAGAGAGAAAGATACAAGAATGATCCGATCAGCCCTTGTATTTTTATAAATAAATTCGGCCAGGGCTTTTTGATTATAGCAGTGTATGTTGATGATTTGAATATCCTAGGAACCTCTTGAGAGATCTTCCAAACAATTGAATATCTTAAGAAAGAATTCGAGATGAAAGATCTTGAAAAAATAAAGTTTTGTTTGGGATTACAGCTTGAGTACATTAAAGATGGAATCCTTTTGCATCAAATGACATATACATAGAAAGTACTCAAGAGATTTAACATGGCCGAGTCTCACCCATTGTCGAGCCCCATGGTCGTGAGGTCCCTCGTCCTGGACACTGATCCGTTCCGTCCCAAGATGGATGATGAAGATGTCATTGGTCCCGAAGTGCCATATCTGAGTACCATAGGAGCTTTGATGTATCTGGCTAGTCATACACGACCAGATATAAGTTTTGTCGTGAATCAATTGCCTAGATTTAGCTCTTGTCCGACCCAAAGGCACTGGGATGGGATTAAACATATTCTTCGTTACCTGCAAGGAACGAAAGACTTGGGTTTATTTTACCCACGAGCTTTAGAATGCCGGCGAGGTCCAAGTCGTCCAAATGAGTGTTGGAATTCATACCGGTTTATAATGATTAATAAATCTACTTAAATTCAGTTTGCCTAGAATCTCATGTCATTACTGAAATAAATCTAGATCTTACGGTTTTGAATATACCTGGTTATTCGCAGTGGAAAGGTGAATAAACCAAGCCGAGATTTTAAACACTCCAAACGTCGTGCCTCTACCGGTATCCACACGCACACAAACTGGATCAGCACGGGATGCTAGTGCCGTCGAGATCGAATCTCAGAACTTTGACAAACTCCTTTGTCTCTCTCTTTATTAAGTTAGGGTTTTCTCTTAGTCGCACTTGGCATATAAACGTCTTTCAGTTTTATAACAAACTTCGACTTAACCTAATTCTCATAATTAGGAACTTGGGCCAAACCCATTAATATATATATATCGATCCCAACGTGAATGAGATCACTATCTCCTTTTCCACGTGATAAGTATAAAATACATATACTTATTATTATATCACATATAATATATATATATATATAAAATATATATATAATGTTATTCCTATAACTCTAATATATTATTGATCCAATTTGTTTAGGTGTGTGACCGTGTAGGATCATACAATATTAATAATGAATTCTTAATTCATAGATTATAAGTGGTTTCTAGCAAAACATTATAACCACCTAATATTATATGACGGTCGAATCTCGACGTTACGACTTTAACTAGAGTCGACCTGTGATTTCCAACAGTGCGTTCCAGTGACAACTCAGCCGACCTGTTCACCAAATCACTTCCTACCTGCACGTTTAGAAAGCTCACGCATCAGAATGGGATGCGTAGACTGAAAGACCTTCAGTGATGTTCAGAACAGGGGGAGTAATACGTGTTGTACTCTTTTTCCTTCACCATGATTTTGTCCCACTGGGTTTACCTGTAAGGTTTTAATGAGGCAACATCTAAAGCGTATTACAAACTCTGTATGGTTATGGCATCCAAGGAGAAGTGTTATAAATCATATTGTGGATGTCCATATCCGGCCCGGTTCATAACTGGTCCAATGCTAGAGAGAGAGAGAGTCAGCCGCGAGGAGAGTCTGATTCGTGTCGTTAGACTCGAATCTTTTGGTACTGATATTATAGACAGGCACGCTTTTGTCTAGAATATAAAGTCCATTCTCTAATGGAGCGCTACCATAAAAGATATCATTACGATCAAAAGAACAACACTTGTTTTTTGATCGAAAACTGAAATCCTTCCAAATCCAAACAAGGAATG
>NC_027753.1:25062188-25068416 GCF_000695525.1 Brassica oleracea var. oleracea | reverse complement strand
TCTAAAACCAAGCCTGAAGGTAAAGACAAGTGAAATGTTCCCACAGCTAATGCATCAACCCTTACTCCATTTCCCAAGCGTAGGTCCACTTGTCATTTCTCCAATATTCTACTGTTACTTTGGCCATTTATATTCATACAAATATGAGCACCACAGCCAGTATCCAATACCCAAGAAGTAGAGCCAAAAGTAGTAACATTTACTTCGATAACATAAATACCCCTAGACGATGTTTCCAAAGTCCTTTTCTTTTTCAGATCTTCCAAGTAGGGTTTAAACTTAGGAGAGGGATCAAGCTGGCTAGGATTCGCAATCCAGCTTGGCTTATACTTTCCTTTAAAGTTTTACACTGTTGTTTGAGAACAATTCTCGGGTTTCGATACCATTGGAGGAAATTTTATCCATTCAATGTGTCCTTCACAAGGGCATATCACAATGAAAGTGGATTGTGAAGAGTTAACTTTTCTGGAGTTGAAGAATAACAAATATTGATATGATGTTTAAGAATTAGAGAAATCTCAACAATTAAGAAAACTCATATTATATTCAAAACGTTTTCCTCAGATGAATATAATAATCCAAGATCCATATTTCACTAGAACCCGAGTGAGCTTTGGCTCATCGCCCGAATGTTTAGCTATTTAGGTAAGCAACACTTTGCAAATTATATCCAATATAATTCTTGGTTGTCAGACGACATCTTGTTGTCTTATCCAACCTATGTCTCTAAGCCCAAAACCGTTTTGATAGCTTAGTCAAGTGAACCAATCTTATATTCATATGGTAACCGTTACCATCTACCTCACTCATGTAATTGCAGACACCTTGCTTTGGCAAGCTCATCTTACAACGAAACGTGCCTTGATAGTTGATAAGATTAGGTAGACATCAAAATTACTTGAAATTAATTGAGGAACAAATTTTAATTCAATTTTAACTTATATTTAAAATTTTCTATCTTATATAAAATATAAATATAAGTAATAAATATCTAATATGTATTTAATTGAATTATAAATAATTAAATTAACTTTAATCTACTTAAAATTATTAATTATCATTTAAAATAATCTTAACATTATTATTAGAATCTAATCAAATTAGATTTCTAATTCAATAAAAGATTAAAGCGATTGAACCAAACCAATCTTATAAACCAACTAAACATTTCGTTGGTTTAATTGGTCTTTACACATCTCATGTGTATTATGTTAATTTTAAAACCAGGCATTCAAGCATTACAATAATACAAGTGCCTCTGTAAATTAATTATATGTACACATGAACCATACGTATATAACACGCATGAGCATCACATAATTTCATGACATATATTTTATTAGTCTTAAAATTTAGCAACTATTGTTACAATAATACGTGCTTGGTTTTAGATTAGTCATGCATGTACTCTACATGCAAATAAGATATGAAAAGTGTGATTTAGATGATATACATTAATCGCATACCTAGAGATGATCATATCAGCCGTTTAATATTAACGTATATTCTAGACTTTCCAAAAGTCAATAATCTTTAACATATAATTCAGTATGTCGTGATCGTAATATACAATATCAACTTAAGATATTGACATTTCCAAAAGACATGTGTATCCAATATACGCATATCAATTCAAAAAAAAAAAAAATATACGCATATCTTTGTTTTGGAAATTGATGAACATCTTCATCAACTTACAATTATCACAGACTCGGTTGATTAACAATTAAAACAATATCGAACAATATATAAACTAAATAAGATTCAATTTCAGTATTAAACAAGTAGGCTCTGATACCACTGTTGGAATTCATACCGGTTTATAACGATTTATAAATCTACTTATGAATTCAGTTTGTCTAGAATCTTATGTCAATACTGAAATAAATATAGATCTTACGGTTTTGAATATACCTGGTTATTCGCAATGGAAAGATGAATAAACCAAATATATTTCAAACACTCCAAACGTCGTGCCTCTACCGGTATCCACACGCACACAAACTGGATCAGCACGGGATGCTAGTGCCGTCGAGATCGAATCTCAGAACTTTGACAAACTCTTTTGTCTGTCTTTTTATTAAGTTAGGGTTTTCTCTTAGTCGCACTTGTCATATAAACGTCTTTCAGTTTTATAACAAACTTCGACTTAACCTAATTCTCATAATTAGGAACTTGGGCCAAACCCATTAATATATATATCGATACCAACGTGAATGAGATCACTATCTCCTTTTCCACGTGATGAGTATAAAATACATATACTTATTATTATAAGTATAAAATACATATACTTATTATTATATCACATATAATATATATACATATATATATATAATGTTATTCCCATAACTCTAATATATTATTGATCCAATTTGTTTAGGTGTGTGACCTTGTAGGATCATACAATATTAGTATTGAATTCTTAATTCATAGATTATAAGCGGTTTCTAACAAAACATCATAACCACCTAATATTATATGACGGTCGAATCTCGACGTTACAACTTTAACTAGAGTAAGTACAATAGATTTCAGGACATTCCCAACAGTGCGTTCCAGTGACAACTCAGCCGACCTGTTCACCAAATCACTTTCTACCTGCACGTTCAGAAAGTTCACGCATCAGATTAGGATGCGTAGACTGAAAGACCTTCAGTGATGTTCGGAACAGGGGGAGTAATATGTGTTGTATTCTTTTTCCTTTACCATGGTTTTGTCCCACTAGATTTACCTGGTAAGGTTTTAATGAGGCAACATCTGAAGCGTATTACAAACTCTGTATGGTTATGGCATCCAAGGGGGAGTGTTATAAATCATATTGTGGATGTCCATAACCGGCCCGGTTCATAACCGACTAAATGCTAGAGAGAGAGAGTCAGCCACGAGGAGAGAGAGAGAGAATCAGCATCTTGCATTTTCCTTATTAGATTATGATTTGTACTCTTTTCATATTTGTATTTCCGTTCTTTAGTCTTTCCATTATTCTATGACGGTGTAATCCCTATATATAGAAGACTCCTTATGTGTATGAATAATAACAAAAACATACAGATTCTATTCTCTTGTTTCACAAAACATTATCAGTAGATCTTTACTGATATTTCAATATTAGGAAATGGAAAAGAAAAAGTTATATCTATCTTTTCTTCCAGGGGAGGACATGGCCTAACGGTTTGTCATGATCTTTTCTGAACCAAATCCCATCAGGTCTAGCTGCCCATTGACGTATTTGATTACATCTAGGATTAGAAGCAGCTCGATATATTTCAAGCTCATCAAAATGAAATTCCTTTCGAGCTCCAAACCATAAATCACATTCATACCTTGTTCTTTTTCCAATTTTAATAACATCAGTGAATTCCCAAGATTTATTTTGATTAAAGGTTCTTAAACTGCCGTGCCATTCACGACGTAGCCAATTACTGCACTTGTATCCCAATACTTTACCACCACCGAGTTGGTTAGTAATCATTATACGATTAGGGCAATTTTCTGGTACCCAAGCTTCACTTAACCTAGAACACATAGCAATAACAAACAGAAAAACTATGTAATTATTCATTTTTATGATTTTTTTTGTTGGAGTAATAAGATTATCAACATGAAGTATTTATAATAAAAAATAATGTGAAGTATGTTTTACTTTTATTTTTAGATATGTAATTAATAGCGTTAACTAATTACTAAATCAAATACAAACCAAGTAAAATTATTGGTGTTAGAGGGTTTACTCAGCTTAATATAAAAAAAATATGGTTAGCCACAAAGATAAAATAAATAAAGAAACAATTATAATTTATAAATTACCACAAAAACAAAACCACAAAATTTAAAATGTTAGGAAATGTATTATTATAAACTAATAATTAAGATCTTCTTATTACTGAATTATAATTATAAAAATTGTCACGTTGAGTATTTTATCAAGGATAATCCTATTGTTTTATGATGATTTATACCAAATTTTTTATTTATACTTTAGTGAAGATGTAACGAATTTTTGGTGGAGCCTTTTTGGCTTTATTAAAATTAAAGCCCAATTCTTTTTTTTTTTTTAATTTTGTCCCACATTGGAAGTTTAGAAAACATTTCTCCCTTCTCTTCTCCTGTATAAGGAACTCTACCATTTTTCTTTATTGTCATCAAATCAAAGTATTTCTTTGAGCGTGACGAGTTGTTGTTGAATTATCCGACGACCAGTCACTAGTGAAATCTTTCCGGTTGGATTTTCGGGTGAGCTTCCGGCGAGAATTCTGGGCGAGTTTCCGGCGGAATTTCTGGACGAGCTTCTGGCGAGTTTTTCTAGTAAGTTTGTCGCCTCCTTATTTCTAGTTAAAAGAATATTTTAGGAAAGTTTCTAAGTTAGGAATAAGTTATATTAGGGAAGTTTCTATTTTAGGAAAGTTTCTAATTTAGGAAATAAGTCATAATAGGGAAGTTTCTATATTTGAAAGGTTGCTATTTTAGGAAAGTTTCTATTTTTGGAAACCTTATCCCTGAGACTCTGAGCCTAAGTCATTGACTCTCGTGTTGCAGTTGATCTCGGTTGACCATCTTATGTTGATCATTCCAGCCAGTGACTAAGGTGAGGGCTACTCCGTTAAATCCCGAGCTAGTTTAGTACTACTATTATGGAAAGTCTAGTTTCGAAACATGATTCGTCTCTGTGAATCGAGTCTGTTTGAGAGTCTTGTTTGTTTATTATTATTTTTGATTGTTAAACTGGAAATAGGATAATAGAGGGTTCAACGGTTGTGTGAAATGATTGATGTTAAAAACTGTTATATATGTATATATAGTTATATAGTAGGGACTATATGAGGAGTGCGGGGGCCCAGAGAGATCTGGGCTAGCGACGCATATGAGTACGGGGGCCAGAGAAATCTGAGCTAGCGACATATAGAGTACGGGGGCCAGAGAAATCTGGGCTAGCGACGTATAGAGTGCGGGGGCACAGAGACATCTGACCTAGCGACACATATGTGATGAATACGTGGGTCCAGAGACGTCTGAGCTAGCGACGTATATATTGTGTGGTGAGGGGTGCAGAGACGTTTGCATATCGACGCATATTAGTGGAGTGCGGGGGGTCCAGAGATGTCTGGACTAGCGACGCATATTATATTATCGTATATCCGTGTGAGGATAATGCGGGGTGTGTGGACTAGCTTTGTACCATCAGCGCATTGTTTGTTTTGTGTGATGCGCTAGACATCTTGTTTGTTCATGCTAGAGCTATTCCTACATAGTCGTAGTGCTATGTACTGAGTCAGTGATTTGCGGTTTAGCATCCCATACCTCACTGGGTGACTCCCCTGTTGCTCATCCCTCTTTCTTCCCATTGCAGGTGAGCTTGCCGAGTAGTTGGATATCTGGACTGGTTGGTGTCTTGGGGATCATCATATTTTTATTTCGTTTTTTTTATTTGATTTATTTGTCGTATTTTTATAAATCAATTTAAAGATGTATTTCTTTCAGATTTATTTTATTAAATGTGTTTGATGTTTTATTCGGTTTTGAATAACTCGGTTTGATTCGGTACTTATCGGTAAGTAGCACGCCGGTCTCGAGAGAGGAGGAGACAGGTGTTACAGAAGATTATATTTAAACACAACATTTGGCATAGATCATATCACTTTGTGATTAAATTGAAAGATATATTATTTTCCGTGTGTGTGGGTACGTCTGTGCAGCATAACCGATATATTGTACTTCACCTGAGTCTCTGTTTCAATCAGAAGACTGTTTCAGAGTCAGCTACATCTGTTAAAAGAGGAAAAGGTCATAACAAACCTTCTAGGGTGGTACACAAGAAGGAGGTTGTAAAGCTGGAGAAAGTGTAGAGAATATGTATTTGCATATATTAACAGTACAAGGAAAATTGCCTATATATACAAGTAGGCCTGGGCATTCGGGGTCCTAATCGGGTTTCGGTTTAATCCAATCGAGTTTCGGTTTTTCGGATTTATCAAAATCAGCCCCATTCGGGTTACATGAAAATTCGGTTCGGGACCGGTTCGGGTTCTATCGGGTTCGGGTCGGGGTTAGTAAATCTTCAAAGAATCGGTACAACCCGATGTACTTTCGGGTTCTGGTCCCAATTGGTTCTTCGGTTTAAATGTACCTGATTTATATCTACTTTGTAACCAAAAAGTAAGTAAAATCGGTTCTTTGGTTTTAAAATACTTGATTTGTACCTATTTTGTAACCAAAACATAAATAAAA
>NC_027753.1:25053106-25062085 GCF_000695525.1 Brassica oleracea var. oleracea | reverse complement strand
GAAATGAAAAACATTTTTCAATGAAAACAAAACCAAAATCTAAAAACTTCAACCTTCAACCGCCACCTTCAACCATCAATCTTCATATAATAGATAATTATTTTAGATGTTCAATATATTTTGAATACATATTAGGAATTGAGATCATGTTTGGTACAAGTTTTTTTTGGAAATTTTGAATGTTTCGGGTTCTATCGGATATCCATTTAGGTTCGGGTTCGGTTCGGATAATATCCATAACCCAAAATACCATAAAACAAGATCCATTTGGTATTTATACCGGGTTCGGATCGGTTCGGATTCATTTTTATCGGATCGGGTTTTCGGGTTCGGTTTATTTGCCCAGCCCAATATACAAGAATAGAGAGGAGGTCTCTAGGTTAACGTATTAACTAAGTTGCCATAACAGAAGGGATTGGAATCCCGAGTATCTCTCTATAATATCTTTAACAAGCCCCCTCAAGATAGAGGGAGAGGTCTCACTCCAAACTTGTCACGAAGATCCAAGAACCTAGCTCGAGAGAGTGAAGTGGTGAGGGCGTCAGTGTATTGATCTCTGATATTAATATGTGAAACTCGCGTTGAACTTGACCACGAACGAAGTGGTAGTCTATCGCTATGTGCTTCATGCGCAAATGGAAGATTGGATTAGCGCAGAGAAATGTAGCTCCGACGTTGTCACGAAAAACTACTAGTGGAGAAGGTATTGCGACCCTGATTTCGGTGAGGATACTGCATATCCAGCTTAACTCAGCTGCAGTGTTAGCGATGGCTCGATATTCAGCTTCCATCGAAGAGCAAGCGACTCCGTTTTGTTTCTTAGCTGACCAAGATATAGGATGACTGCCAAGATAAACAATGTAAGAGTTGGTGGAAACATAATCATCAGCGTCACCGACCCAATCATCATCAGAGTAAGCATGGAGAATGAGTTTGTTGTTTGTGCTGAAGTAGATCCCATGTATTGGTGTGCCGGCAAGGTAGCGGAGAATGCGTTTTGTAGCCTGACAGTGATCTTCAATTGGTTTGTGCATGAATTGAGACAAGCGGTCGTCCAATCGGGTGAACTGAAGATATTGCAAGCTTCCAATCAGTTTTCTGTATTTAGAGGGATCAGACAAGGATGTACCAGAGTGTAATGTAAGTTTCAGAGACGAAGCCATCGGAGTCGAGAATGGTTTAGCATTCGTCATGTCATACTTGTGGAGCAAGTCAAGTATATATTTGTGCTGTGAGAGATGCAGTCCTTGTGTGTGCGCGATGACCTTCAAGACCGAGGAAATAGTTAAGATCCTATGGGTCTTTCACTGAAAACCGTTCAGCAAGCAAGCATAGAATGGTGGCGATTGCTGGTTTGGAGTTCCCAGTCATCAATATATCATCCATATAGATGAGAAGATACACTAGTTCCTTTCTGCGTTGGAGGACAAAGAGGGAGGTGTCCATAAGAGAGTTTGCGAAGCCAAGGCTGAGAAGAAAAGATTGAAGCTCAGTGTACCACGCCCTAGGTGCTTGTTTGAGACCATGTATCGCTTTCCGTAGACGGCGTACATGATCCGGTTTATCACTATCAACAAAGCCTGGTTGTTGCTCCATATATACTTCCTCCGTTAGAGTTCCTTAGAGGAACGCATTGTTGACGTCAAGCTGTTGTATGGGCCATGAGTTACTCACTGCAATGTCAAGAACAAGACGAAGAGTAGTAGTTTTAATTACTGGTGAGAAAGTGTCAGTATAATCATAACCATGTTTCTGGTTGTAACCCTTCGCAGCAACGAGCCTTCCTTTGCGTGATTTGTGAGTGCCATCGGGGTTGTATTTGTTCTTGTAAATCCACCTACATCCAACAACATTTTGATCCGGTTTTTGGGGCACCAGATCGTATGTTTGATTACGAGTGAACGCGTCCATCTCATTTGACATTTCTCCTCTCCACCTCTTGTCTTTTAAAGCTTGAAGCAGAGTGTTTGGTTCTGCTGGAACTCTACTTGAGAGAGACGCCGAATAGTTGTATTTACGATTTGGCTTGGTGATCTGATTCTTGCGACGTGTGAGCATGGGGTGGAGATCGGAGGTGGAGGAGCTTGAGACGGTTGTGCAGGCAGTGGTGATGGTGATGATGATGACGATGTTGTTGTTGTACTAGTTGGCGTTGTCGGACTTGTCGACTGTTGTGGTGGTGTTGTTGTTGGTGAAGATGGAGTAGTTGACATTGACGTCGTGGCTTGAAATGGTGAAGTCTCGGTGGGAGTTTTCTGCTGTACCTGCAGGTTAGAATCTGAGCTCGAGGATCCCGACGGTGGCATTACGAGTGGCGGTCGAGGTGGGTTAAGGTTTATTTTTGTGACTAGTGGTAGGATGATAGGCTCATTTTGTGTTGTGTTTGAGGTAGGCTTAGGTAGGATGGTTGGTGAGAAGGGAAACACATTCTCATCAAAACGAACATGACGAGAAATGTAGATCCTGCCAGATCTGGGTTGGAGACACAAGTAAGAACTCTGTGTTTGAGAGTAGCCTAGGAAAACACAAGGCGTCGAGCGATCCTCAAGCTTGTGAGAAGTGTATGGGCGGAGCCACGGAAAACATAGACATTCATAGACTCTTAGCTTCGTGTAGTTTGGTTGAACACCGAATAGTTTATGATAAGGAGTGTCCGTGTTCAGAACCGACGAAGGGAGCCGATTGATGAGATAGACGGCCGTCGAGAAGGCATAGGTCCAGTAGTGTTTTGACATTGATGCATGCGTCAGGAGTGTTAGACCAGTTTGAACGACGTGTCTATGCTTGCTTTCTGAAATGCTATTGTGCTCAAGGGTATGTGGTGGAGAGGTGAGAGGTGAGATGAGCAATGCCGGTTTCAGACATGAACTTTTTCATTGCAATGAACTCGCCCCCATTGTCCATATAGAGAGTTGATATCTTTTTAGAGAAATGATTCTCGACTTGTGCCTTGAACGCTTTGAAGGTTTCCTGAACTTGAGATTTCAGCTTGAGAGGATAGAGCCATTCAACGGGTGTGATGATCAACAAGGACTAAGTACTATTTGTAGTTATCGATGGACACAATAGGGGAGCTCAAAAAATCGCTATAAATGTATTCAAAAAGGGGGGGGGGTTGAGGTAATGGTGTTTATAGAGAAAAGGTAGTTTATAAGCTTTATTGATGGCACAATCTTAACATAAAGAAGTTTATGTTACAGATCTTGCAAAAGGCAAGGAAAAAAAAGAAAAACCTGAATGAAGAGTAGAAAAAGTAGAGTGGCCTAGGCGGTAATGCCAATAAGCCATGGTTATTTTGGTGAGGTGTTTGCGAAGAAAGCTTCTTGTCTTCATATCAGAAGATAATGGACGGTAAGAAACAATTATCTTATTTGTAGGAATAGAATCAATGGGTAACAAATGCCTTTTGGGTACACAACTCTGGTTTGATGTAAGATCAGAAGATAACAGTAAGACTGTTTTTTTTCTTTTGATTAACCTGGAGTATCTTGGACCTAAAAAAATATTCAGACTAATCCCCAAAGAAAGATGCAGTCCACAGATGGACTCTCTCTCTTCGAATATTCAAATGGGGCCGTAATCAATGATCACATATCTACTTGGCCACATGTGGAGCTAATAATTTCGCACTGCATTTCATCACACTTACTTCTCTACGTACACAATGTGCAACAAATCTCTCTTGGAACAATAATAATTGGCATTCTTTTATTAAACTATAACCAGCATAAGCTTCTTTAAGAAATACTCTACCCCTTGCTCCTTTGTTAGTAATGTAGAAGATCCCTTGTGAACAAACCGGACATGCTTCTCGAGATTCTTAGAAGAATGTTTCCATGTCTCTGTGCTTGAATGGTGTCATGGAAGTACCCAAGCATCCCAATATTTTCAATTTTTTCTAAAACACAATATGAATCAAACAAACCATTATCCGTAGTTTATTTCTCACTAGTGGTATTCCGGCGCTACGCGCCAAGTTCTTACTTTTTGTTCTTTAATTTATTTTAAATTAATTTTATGATCTTAGTATGTAAAACAATTTCAAATATATGAAGATGCAAATATGTTTAAAGAGAAGAATATTTTTTTCAATCCATTTGATAATGGTTAGCGACCGTAGTGTATCACTTTATTTCGAAGTTGCTTAGGTCAAAGAAAAATATCATATGTATAGTAATTATTTAATTTAAAATTAAATTAAAATTTTAAAACCCGTTGAGGTGGTAAAATCATTGACCCAATTAGGATACCAACAAATATCCAGTCCAGTTTTCAGAACTCTGATAGCATAACTTGTTTTTAGAAATTTGTTCAACTAAGTTGTAGTTAATTGTATTGTCTTTTATAACCTTTAATTAGTCTTCTCGTGAAACTAACAGCTGTAAAATTAAATGTGGAAGCAGAGAAGAGAAAGTGGTTTTGTTTTATTTAGTATGATAATGGTTTTATTTACTTGAATTAGTAACTAATTGGCAATTCTTATAGTTTTGGGCCGAGGAGGCTTGTTTGAGTCTAAGCACATGTTTGGTCTAAGGACGTTTCTCGTGTATTTTGGTGTGTATAATTCAATTGTCTTCAGGGTTCAAAAGTTCTTTTTCTTTGTATTAGGTCCGTAGAATATAAGATAGGAGCTAGCAAAGCATAAGGGAGAATACTAAATGGAAATAAAGATGCAATTCAGATAATGTATTATTAAAATATTGGTTACTACTGTTGATCTCAGAACAATTTTTTTTTGTATCTGAGAGTAAAAGTAACTTGAAATGAAAGTGATGACTATGTACACACCAAAAGCTGCAGAATCTTAAAGTTAATATGGCCAGCTATGGATTATTGATGATATATTGCGAAGGGAGCAGAGTAGGAGAGCAGTGGCAATAATCTATTACAATAATGAAAAATTAATGTATCCTTCTGGGAAGCTTAGTAATGCCTTTCGTATTTCGGGTCTGAATTGCTTTCTTGTCATGAGTGAGCACAGTGTCTATCTCCTTCTGGAGTAATCTTGCATTTCTGAATCATGGAAATTTCAAGCTGACAAGCTGCTCTTACCTTATCCTCTCCCAACAACCGAGTATCCTTAAATTTCCAAAGCACAAACGAATTCAAAAATGCGCACCATACCTTATCAAATAAGTCCAACTGAGATCTCAACATCTGAAGCTTTGATTCCTCAACAGACATCTTAACATGACCCTCTTTAATAACCTTTATCAATAACTTAAACTCCCTCAAAAAACCCTTCGCTGAGTCATTAAGAGCAGCCTCTTGATCACCTTGACTGTTAAACACAGCGTCTGGATGACCGAGTATCATAAAAGCAGAAAGGACCACTCTGACAGGAAACCTCAGATGTCACGGCCACCCTCCTACCAGGAGTAACTCTCTTTTCTTTCCTGTTCTTTAGAGTACTTGGTGTCTTCATTTTTCTGGGGGTGGCTACTCTTCTAAGAAGATGATCAATGTTATCCATTATCGACGGTTGAGAAGAAGCAGTAACGTTTTAGAAGCTTCTAAGCGAACTTGAAGGCAGTCAAGCAAAGAGTTAACAGCTTTAAGAGTAGCAGGCTGACTTTATTAAATCACAAAGCACTTCCAACACCTAACAAACAACACAAGAACAAAAGCTGTAAGGGAGATTATTAAAGAAACATATAGCTGGTAGTGATTTATAAAAACTACCTTGACAGCTTTCTAGAGAGAAGATCACCATCTTGCTGCATCATATCGCAGTAGAGACTAATCGAATCACGCTATCTTCTTCTCTGTCAAAGAAACTCCGATCTATTTCTCTTTTCCTAGATCAAGAAACAGAACAGAATAAGAGAAACCAAAGACCAAAGCTTCTGTCTATATATATAGTTGTTACCCTCAGCAATTTGTCTTCAAGTTTGTCCCTCATTTTACTTCTATCCATCTCACGCTGATTAGAAACAGAGTTGGCAACGTGGCGTACTTGCTAGACAAAAGCACGTGCCCTCTTCTTCTCAGCTTCAAGCAACCCAAGCCGTTTCTTCTCAGAAGCTACATGGTTCTTGGTCTTGTGCAGCCATAGTTAAACTGCGAATCAGATGACTTAAGTGCCGATATATATGATAGAGAAACAGTTATATAGTATTTACCTACAGAAACTTCGAATCATATGAAGGTAGGATCCACATATCTAGTATCTCAAACAGTTATGATTTCGTACCGTAGTTGTGACTCCGTGAACCCATTCAGGTCCAAATCATACACCTTGCTTGAAATTGCTTGCTTAGGAGGTCTATACTCCATTTCCCTTTGTTCTCTCGCTTCCTCTTCCTCCCTTGATACCTCTCTGCTTCTGACGTCGAACGACACTGTAGGAACCCGTTAAAAAAAAAAAAAAAAAAAAAGAATGGTCGAGTATCTTTGTGGTGGTCGAGTCGCGGGCGATAAGGATCTATCGAGAAGTTTTGAAGTACAAGGTGGGCGAAGAAGTGATCGTGGGTGAACTATGAGTCGAATAAGTTGCTCGACCATAGTTAGAAGATGTCTTAGATTGTTCAGGCGGACGTTTTGGAAGCATCACATTTTTGGAAGCACGACGGTTTAGAAGCTCGGCGGTTTGGAAGAATGACGTTTCTTCAGCACGAAGTTTTCCGCGAAACTTCATATCAGCGGAATATTATTTCGAAGACATTGGAAGCAGGACGGGAATTAAGCAGGACGGGAAGCAAGCATGACGGGATCGAAGCACGATGGAAAAACCCGAAATTAGACAAAAACCCTAATTTTGGTATTATGCAAGTCTTCAATGAAGCCGAAGGATTGGAAAATATTTACCGCCAAGATCAGAGTTCAGATTGGAGTTCATTAAAAATATTCAGCTCATCAGAACGGGAGCATAAAAATATTTGGGATTGATCACGGGACGAAAATTCACCAGAAGGGCCAAAATCGCGCAAATCGATCTAGAAGCTCAAGGTGGCTTGAACTAAGGGATCAGAACGTGGTGTCAACTGTCCAGCAATCTGAGTGTCTCCAGAAGCTCAAGGTGTCGCCGTGCATGGAAGCTGCACATGCAGCTTGACATATAGAAGCACGAGGTTGATCGACGAAGCACGAGGTGTCTCCGCGCATGCAACCGAAGCATGCAGCCAGCCATGTGTGTGATGCTGTGGCGCCTTGCATGAGTTCCAGTCATGCAGCCTTTCATCTGAGAGGAGTGGTGGCGTCCTGCATGTGTCCTGGACATGCAGCCAGCCATGTGGAGCACGAGGTGCCGCCGTGCATGCGTCTGGAGCCATGCGAAGCGACACACCTGGCGGCCACCAACCTGAATCTGATTGGCTGTTGTCTTCTATAAATAGCCCACGACCCCTGCCCATTTCATCACATCCAGACCTGTCCAAAGCCATTTCAAAACGTGAGAGAAAAGTAGAAAAAGAAAGCAAGTGATTCCGAGCTATTTCGAGAGTTTTAGAGAGTTTTCGAGATCAGTTCTCTATTGATTTCGAGTCAGCGCCTAGGGAAGGTTCTGTCCAACTGAAGGTTAATCAAGTGAAGATCAGTTCAGATGGGAAGAAAGTCAACGTGGCTATAGAGGGAGAGAGAAACAAAGTGGTCAACTTAGAGTGAAGTCGATTCTCACCGAGAAGGCCAGTTCTGTCCAATCGGCGATTCTATACGATTGCGACGCGGAACCTCTGTCCAAATCATTTCGTCCAGGCCAGTCAGTTCCTTTGATGATCAAGTGGAGGTATTGTCCAGAGTTATTTCAGTTCCACGGGTTCAGATCAGTCAAAGTTCTGCTCGATACTCCGCCGGGAAGTCCGAAGAACTGTTCAGGAGCTAAAGGAGGTTCTGTCCAGATCAGTCTGTCAAGGCCTGTCAGTTTCTTCATGGTGAAGCCGAGGTTCTGTCCAAGTCGAGATCAGTTCAGTCCAGTCTAGCAAGTCGTCCCTTGGGTTTTGGCCAAGTCCTCTTCGATCAACCAGCTGCTTCTCGTCTTGAACACTGTGAGTTGGTTTTGTGTGAATTCCACTTGGAATTTAGGTTAGATCGAGTCTGCATATAGATTAGAATGATCACGCTATTGAATGGTAGAGTCCTTAGGGTTATTTTATTATTATGGAACCGGATTCAGTTTAGCAAGGGCTAAGCTGAGATGAATGGAATTAAGACTGAGTTAATAACCTGAGTAGGACTAGGGCTAGGATGCATCATGTTTTCTATTCTTGTGTGTTGATATGGTTGAGTGTAGGTTCCCGTTATCTTTAAAGATAGTTTCTCAACAGGAGGCTGGACTATCTGGGTAACGGTTTGATTGAGTTGTTTAGTATTGATATTGTTGTTTAGTTGTTGGTGTTAGTGGTCTTAGGCCATATAGGCCGGATTACTTGTACTATTGTTTCATGTTGAAGAGTCGAGTGTCTAGTTAGGATCTGGAACTTTAGCCTTAGGTTAGGTTCTAGATTGAGTTTGTGTTGTGTGAGTGTTGCCGACAGTATGTGCGTAACCCACCCATACTAGGCTTGTTTAGGGGTGATTAGTGTTTCCTCGGCCTCGTACCCAGCGGGTTCAAGGAAACCCCTTATTCGCTGGATCGGGAAGACTCAGACGAACGGGGTCATGTCCTATGGCTGAGTATTACACGACGGTGTAATGTGGCAATGACCCGAAGGACTGTGGGCCGCGGTCGGTTGAAAGTTCCTTCTTCTGGCCTTTGTGGTAGGGAGATAGGATATTGCCGATATAGAGGAGGAACACGAAGTCACCAGGGCCCAGGTTAGAGTGTAGTGTTGTGTTAGTGTGTCGTAGGGGGTTATGGAACCCTAGAGTTTGTGTAGCACCGATATACGGTGTTACGAGTTAGATCCAGTCGTAGTTACTCATAGTTATTATTGTGAATTGTGTTTGGTTGTTGATTGTTTCCTTGCAGGTTCTGACATTAAGTCCTAAGTCTGGTTTAGGTACCAGATTAGGCTTGGTGTGTATTTGGTTAGTGTAGGCCTA
>NC_027753.1:25052652-25052924 GCF_000695525.1 Brassica oleracea var. oleracea | reverse complement strand
ATATATGGTTAACTAGGGATTGGTTGTTGACTTGTTTTAATGCAGGTTCCCGTTACTTGAAGCTAGATTATGGCAGGAGGCCAAGTCTAACTTATTAACAGTTTGCTTAGCCTTAGCTTATATTGTATGCTAGGGCTAGATTGATTGTTATTTTGGGTTGTCTGGGTTAGAGTTTAGGTTGCGGGTAGAGGCCACCAGCTCACTGAGTAATACTAGATTACTCATCCAACTCCGTTGTCCTTTTTGCAGGTCGCTTTGGATAAGGATGAACA
>NC_027753.1:25029165-25052474 GCF_000695525.1 Brassica oleracea var. oleracea | reverse complement strand
ATATGCGCTTCATGAGTACTCTGATATTTGACTAGTCCGGTTTAACACAACGTTAGGTCGTAGTACGAGTTGAAAAGCCTTAGGCCTCGATCTAACGGAGAACGCTAACTCTTGGTACGGGTTGCAAAGCCTAGTGCCTTGACACAGTGGGACGAGTGGATGAACTGGTCTAGGTCGTGGAGTAATTTTTGTGACTCTGATCGGATCGTCCCTAACCTGTCACATAGCGCTTCCGGACCATGGTGTTGGGTTGGACGGTCAGTCATGTTCTTGTTTGATTGTTGGCTGGCCGGTTTGTTCATTCATCTCTAACCCTGGGTGTTGGACGGTCGATCGGTCATGTTCTTGTTTGATTGTTGGCCGGTTGATCGACCATATGTCTAGGACGGTTCAGGGGTGTTACAGACACCCTGCCACTTGTGCTTCTTGCTCCACCCAATCCAACACCATGTCACATCCAAACAGATAAAGAGTAGCAATGTCCTTACCATGAGAACTTTGAGCCGTTTGACCATGCTGTACACGCCCACGAGACAATAGAGTAGCTCATTGTGGTCTTCTTTTGAATGAAAACGCATGAGACCAAAGGCTTCTTAATTTCCTAGTACAACATCTGTGTGCCAACGATTTGAAAGCAATATCATTTGGTCACAAGCTAGAATGATGCAAAGATACTAATTTATTACTGAAACCCATCCACTTATACTAGTACAGAGTTTTTTTTTTTTGAAAAAAATTAAGCACACCATAAAGAACTTGGCAAGGAAAAAGTTGAAAACGTTAGGCTTTTTTAAAAAATACTAATAACTGATACTTGATATTCAAACCCATCGAAGAGAACCAGTAACCGATAATAAAGATAATGATAACTATCCGAACCCATTGAATCAGCTTTAAAAATCTAGAAAAAACATATACAGACGATGGTAGAGGGACTTTTTCCTTCTTTGGTGCCATTATCAGATCATCATATGGAGACAAATATATAGATATATGGATGGAACATCCACACGAAACTGGTCAGAGGCAGAGCACATTCCTACTTACATACATGATTCAAACAACACTTCCATAGCTGTGGTACAATGGAAGTAGCAGGAAAACAATAACCCAAAGAGAACGTTTTGTAAATAGTAATAAAAGATGTTGCAAGACAATAAATTGATTAATTGATTTAGAGAAAATGTCTTGTTTTGTAACAGAATGTTTGAATCCATTAGGAAACACACTGTTTAGAAGCAAAATAATAGAATCTGGAAACTATCTGAATGTCTCTGCTGGCATGTCTAACATTAGAATATACAGAAAGATCCCGAGATTTTACATTTATAGTAAGAAAAATCAATTGGAATGTAACAGTTTAAGAAAAATCGATGGGAATGTAACAGTTTACCTTGTTTATACTTATACTGGAAAGTGCGTATATTGCACCTATTATGCTGCTTGTGCTCTCGAAGTCAATCCCAACTCTGTAATGAGAAGCTCCAAATAAGAGCTTAGGAGGTCGATACCACAGAGTTACAACATGAGTAGTAAAATGACAATGATCGAGCCTTTTAATAGCTGAGTCATGTAGCATTTAACCTGAAAGAGAAGAAGAGAGATGTGATTGATGGTTACCAAGATTCTTTAGAGTAGAAGAAATAAAAACAGTACCTGAGGCTCTGAGAACTCGACACAAAGTAATGAAGAGAGCCACAAGCAATCATATCGATGACAAAGGAGTCGTGGCCTTTCCCAAACTACTTATATGACGAGATTGTTAAATAGCAGAAACAGCTGTATTGTGGATGTGTAAGTATAGTGATGCTGAACATCAATGAGAACTAAAGACAAATATGACCATTGACTTAAAAGCCATAACAAATCATTGCAGACCATGAGCATTGTTTACTAACATATACTGAAAAAGGAGGAAGTGGGTGAGGGAAGGCCATGAACAATGTTACGTATATGCAGAGGCTCACCCTCATTATAAGAAGATTTATTGTCCTGTGCACCAGTGTATTTTGCTTCCTGTACAAAAATTAATCAGGTAAGAATAGCTTGGAGATAAATAAAAAAAGAATCATAATAGCCATGAGACCAGAGAGAAGAGAGAGAGATGGAGTGAGTACATGGGAAGTTTCAGTGCTCAAGTTTAAAAACTTGACGTGGGTGTCTCATCACTCAAGGAATCAGAATCAATTCCATCCTATCAACTCAATAAATCAATGGCCACAGAATCAGAATACACGCTATGAGTTTAGCTTCGGTTTCATAGCTCGACAAAATTCTCTGCTTTTTCTCTGGAAGATACAAACGAAACCAAATAGATCATTGTTGCTAGACAGATCAATGACTAACTGTACAGAATCAACTTTGCGACCACTGTTCGTAAAGAAATCTCACAGCTGCAAATACAACATCGTACATGATAAGAAATTATGACTTTAAAATCAAATTAGTGGAGAGAAATCAAAAGGAATGATGTCACCTTGGAGTGTAGAAGATTGCCAAGATACTTTGATTTTGATAATTTTGGTAAAGAGGAAAAGATAGAGAACAAAAGGATATATAGAGTTTGAAACTGAGAGAATCCAAAAGTTGCAGTGAAGAGGAAATAGTGGAATTATTGGGTTTTCTTTAGTGATTGACATAACTCCGGAACGTTACTTCGCCGAGGAAGCGGAAGAGAGATCGCAAAGTCTTCAGTGAGCACAAGAAGAAGGGGATCCCTTGATGGACCAGAGAAAACGAAGCCCAATATATTGAGGTGTCCAAAGTTTTAATTAAGTTTGTGAAAGAAGCCCACAATGAAATCGAAAAATATTTCTATAGCTGAAGAATGATGGACTCGTGTCCTTAATTGCCCCCTCTTTTGGAGGGCCTAGGAAGGAGAAAACTCTGTTTTATTATTATAGACTAGGGGAAGCCCGCCCTTCTCGCGAGATCTTGATAGTTTGTCAAATATATTTTTGAAGTTTGTTTCTAAATTTATTGGATTATGTTCTTTTCTTTGGTTCGGAACAGTTTTTGCATGATTCTTGCGCGATTGGCTTAATTGCATATTGCATACTTCCAAACCACACAACTATTAACTTTTAATGCTTAATTTGTAATCCGACTTTAGTATTTGTTAAATTAAGTTAATTTTGATTTTAAAATTGTACTCCCACACTATGAGCTAACATAGTTTGCTGTAGTTATGAAAATAAACCATATCATTTACTTCTAGTAGTAACATTTGCCATACCATTTTTGCTTAAATTATGAAAAAAACTTCATCTTTGATCTGTATTATTAACATGTGTATACCGGTTTTCAAGTTTGCACCAATGGCATATATATGTTTCTCTTATACTTTTATAATTTGTCAAATAACATTTCAATTTGGTTATTATATTTTTATAATTGTCAAAAAACATTGAAGTTTGTTTATTCTAACTCCATGAAATGATGTATGGATGCGACTCTAATTCTAGCAGTCGTTCGTTCTTGTTTTATTTTGTTTCTATCCAACTTTAGTTTTTTTAGAAAAACGAAAAACCATTAAATCTCGAAAGAATCTCTCTGAAAATACAAACCATAAAAACATATTTTGATGCCGTAGGATGCAACTTTTAACTTAGAAGTATATAACATTAGTTAAATAATATTTGGCTGCAATGTATGTGTTATGCCATCTTCGGTGTTGTTATGAAAATACTTTGTATTTCTCGAATGTTATGAACCTCCAAACTGCAGCTAGCGAGAAATCGTGTAGATAGTTATACGTGTGTAAGTTGATCATTAGTGGGTGTAGGTTAATGTTATTGTAGACTTAGCATCTAATATTGTAGTTTATTCTACAAAACTTATTATTTTATTTCATGCTAAACCGGATTTAATTAACAAAATATATTCTTTTTTGTTTATATTTTATATGCATATATTTTTAACAAACGTAATATATAAATACAATATTAACTATCAATTGTATATACATATAATTCAAATAATCACGTTATTTTCAAGCTAAATTTGGCTTGAAGGCAACTCCAATACCAAACAAAATAATACATATAAGTTTTGTTGCTTATACATAGTATTCTTTATGTACTAAAATTTAAAACCCAACCTATAAAGTACAAAAACACAGCAAATACTTGTGAAGGAGAGTACCTGAACTTCACAACTCAAAATATGCAGAAACAATGTCATCCAGCCGAAGAACGTAATTTTATTACAGCTCCCAACAGCATCAACAACTCAGAAGTATAGGCTTGAAGATCTACCAAACTCCTTCCTATCTTCAATGGCACTTTCTCAGGTAGGCTTTATTGTTAAAGGATATATTTCCCTGTGATGTGTCATCCACCCGATGCCTTTCATCCTCAGGTGCTGAAAAATCTTTCGCGTTGTTCCTAAGGCCTGTTTCTTCAACCTCACTGCTCCATCTTGCACTACTCTGATTATTATTGAATCTCCGGTCAAGACTTGTGGAAGAAGGAGATCTTTCAACCATGGGCCAGCGAGAAGCTTTTGTGGAACCATGAAACTCGCCCAAAACACCATCTTCCGTCTTTACAGTTTTCTCAGACGCTTTCTGTCTTGTACCCCTGTCCGATCCTCCAGACAGCTCAGCCGCCTCCCTGGAAGAGACCCATTTTGCAGTCTGACCTGAGACGTTCCTGTTTCACCATAACAAACTTATGATCAATAGCAACTTTAAAGCTTCTTCAAAAGCGCAAATCAACATTAGAGTCAAAAACATCAACTTACAAAGACAGCACACCAAACGTTTCCAAGTACACAAAAATAAAAAAGCACATACCCATTCTCTTCTTGCACCACAGAACTGGAAGGTTAACGCTCTGATTTGATCTACGTTACATGGAAACGCGGAAGCGGAAACGCGGAAGCGGAAACGCGGAAGCGGAATCGTATGGAAGCGTAGAAACGAGTTTAAAAAAAAATAATAGGAAGCGGATCTGTGTTGGAAGCGTATATAATTATATATATATATATATATATAAAATAAAAACCCACATATAAAATAAATCTGAAAATTTAAAAATGTCTAAAACACACAAATCCAACAAAGTCTTAAATATTAATCAACTCAACTGGAAATAAAAACATTCAATGTCAAAGATCAATTGTTTCACTCATTTTCATCTTCTCCATCAAACACAACAGCCTCTAGCTCTGGTTCATCAAGAGAAAGATCTTCAAACTCAAGTCTTCCAATATTAAGATCATCCAAAGAATCAAATTGGCCACCTCCAACATCCCACATCTTGTTAGGGCCTTCTTTGTAAGCAGAACTCATTCTAGATAGGAGACGAAGATTAGTATGCACAAATACCAAATCTTCAGCTCTTTGTGGCATAATCTTGTTTCTTGTTGTTGAATGGATGAACTTGTAAGTGCTCCAGTTCCTTTCACAACATGAGGATGAAGAAGGCTGTCCAAGCAACTTAAATACTAAGGCTTGAAGCTTTGGAGCTGAAGATCCATGAACTGCCCCCCATCTTAAAGGTTCTAAGATAAATCTATCATGGATTGCATCAACACTACCAAAATCTTCCAAGCTTAAAGAGAAATTAGAATATTCAATGTTAACCTCTCTGGTTTCATCTTGATTTGGAAAATACTTCATGATGCAATTTTATCTTTCTCTAGTAATCTCCAAATCTTGATGTGGACCTTTTCTACTATTCTCTTCTCCAAGCCACTCTGAGCTATAATATCTGCATCCAACAAAATAAATAACAATAATTTGTTACTTAAATAACTAACGAAACTGTTTAAATTTTAGTTTATAAGATAATAAACCAAATGAACTAGAAAAGACTTATAACTGACTTGGGATTTAGAGAATGTGCCATACAATGGAGAGGAGTGTTACTCTTACTCCAACGAGAGGTCAAAATAGACTGCACATCATTCCAAAAAACCGAGTCATCTTCAAGTTCTTTCCTTTCCTTTCTAAAGATAACCTTTTTCACAGTCTGTATCATGCTTTCCCACCACTCATAAACCAGATGAAGTGAAAGCTTATCAGTATCAGCTTCTCTAATCACATTATATATCGGCAAAGTGAAAGATAAAGCATAATCAATCTCATCCCAGAACATCTCATCTAATATCTTTTTCTTTATTGCTGATGCTCTTTCTACACCATCATCTTTATAATCATCCCATTTAGGACTGATCACCATTTGTTGTAACCCAGTTTTTATTTTTGAATCTCTTAAGCATCACAACTGTTGAGGCAAACCTGTAAAAATAAACTTCATAATCTTAATTTTTTATAAAATAATTGTTATTAAGATTGAACTTAACAAAAAAAAAGACAAACCTTGTCGAAGCAATTGTAAGGAGCTTAAGATCATAATGCTCTGTGAACATGACAAGCCTCATTCCATAGTTCATAATAAAGTTCTTGATCCAAGTGGCATCCTCACTTATAGACTTTATCCAATAACAAGCATAATACACTTCTTCATTGCTTCTTGTATTATAAACAGGTGCACATATGTTTTTGAGAGCAAGATTCAAAGTATGAACCACACATGGTGTCCAGAAGATAGTAGGAAACTTAGCTGAAATAAGTGCACCAGCTTTTACACAATTTGAAGCATTATTTGTGAGTACTTGAACCACATTCTCATGTCCAACCTCCTTGATGCATTCTATGATCATTTCTGCAATCACTCACCAGTTTTTGCTTCACCTTGAGTGTTGACTGCTCTTAACATCATTGGACCACTCTCATTCGCAGCAATCAAATTTAAGATAGGTCTTCGATGAGGGTCTGACCAGCCTTCAGTACATATGATAACTCCCTTCTGTTTCCATGAATCCATCAAAGGCTGCAAATGCACTTCAATGTTCTTTCTTTCTTTTTGGATAAGTGTAGTCCTCAAAGCATTATAACCAGGAGGAACATATCCTGGAATTTGTGATGAACGCACTTATGAATTGCGATAATGAGGATTTCTGGTAACGTTAAAAGACAAGCCGCTTGTACAGAACATTCTAAATATTTCACCATCACACTGCTCTGGCCTGATTGTTGAATGCTTTTTCTAAAGCTGAGCCCATTCCTTTTCTCTTCTTTGACTCAGTATCACTTGTATCAGGAAATTTGTAGGTCATGTCATAGTTAAGAGAAGAAGCAGATGCCTTTCTTGATGATGAAGGTAATGGAACTGGTGTAGAAGCTGCACGTTTTATCCTCTCCTTGCAATCATTAACCAATTTTTTCATGTTAATTTTTTGTTGTGGAGTAACTTTCAAGCATTCTTTGATTCCCTTAATTCCTTCTTGCAAAAGATGAGTCACAACTCTAGTATAAGACCCAACATATGTATTACTGCAGAATTTGTATTCAAACCTCCATGATCTCCCTTCTGCTATCTTTTCAATCTTGTTCACATAAATCCATAAAGGTGCTTTATCATCCACAACAGCATCATCAGATGGATTCATATTCCTGAAACAATTGTTAAAATTTAACCAACAAATTAAATATACTATCTTCATAAAGTCTTGTCTTTTATGTATGCGGATACTTCACACAGCAATGATCTAAAAAAAAAAAAAAAGCAATTAACTTTTAAAAAATTGTGATGATGAAGACATTACCATATGTTATGTCGCAGGAACAAAACGTTCTCTTCAGTCAAAGCACAATTTGATATTAAGTTATTAACATAAAACTTTAACTTTAGTTGCAGAATCCAAGTTCAATTTTACTTCCAACCATTACCAACCATTCAATCGTCAAACTATATAAAAAAGAGGTTTATGTTTCTATAAAAGACAAAATTTCATCATCACTCCAACACATTAGAAAAGCATCTTTCGTAAAATCATGTTATCACTTATCAATAGTTTTGTTTTTGTTTTCTGATAAACACCAAGAATACATCTGAGACAATTACCTTGTTAGTTCTTTGGCTCCAGTACGAAGAAGAAGAAAGCAGCAACAAGGAATGATGACTCATTAATATGAATGGTGACCAGGCAATGGCGAAGAATAATGCATTTCCTAACGTTCTTGAAAAAAATCACTTTTTCACAAGGAATAGTAATTCTCTCTCATTCCCTTTCATTCCTTTTTTTAGAGAATTAAAGAAGAACAAAATTATTTCTTGTTAAATTTGATAAGGAACAATCATTATTTTTCATTCCTACTATTTTATTCCGGTACATTTATTTTTTATTTGTTCCTCTTGTTTTCCGAATGGTCACAAGTCAGACCCTGGTGACCATTCTGGAAACAATAGGAACAAATAGGAAAGGAACGTAGAGGAACAAAATTGCAGGAATGAAAATGAATGGTTGTTCCATCCCATATTTAACAAGGAATTAATTTGTTCCTTATTTCGCTACAAAAAAAGGAATGGTAGGGAATGAAAAGGAAAAATTATTCCTTATGAATGGTGATTTTTTTAAGGAATGTTATGAAATGCATTTGTTCCTAGTCGTTCCTTGGTCACCATTCATAGTTTTGCCAATTTTTAATTAGGGCTTTCATTAAGGAAATAAAACATTAATCATATATTGTTTTCTATTTTTTTTTAATTTACGATTCCAATTTCAAATTTTAACGCTTCCAAATAGGAATCACAGATTTCATTACGCTTCCAAAATCTATATTTTTGGATTCGCGATTCCACCATGCTTCCGAGCGCTTCAGAATCAGTTTCCGTTTCAGAACCAGGAACCACCTCTTCAGGCACGCTTCCATGCAACATAGGATTTGATCACATCACCATCAGGCCCTGCTCGGCTACTTCTACTGTCCATGACGATGTCCTGATAATCTGGAGACTTCCTCCCTTCTCTTATCTGTCTATACCGACCACTTTGATTATCTAGACGCGACGCATCACGATCATTATCCCTTTCCCCGTCACTTTTACTTTGTTTCCCTTCATGATAATAGTCACAGCTACTTCAGTCTTTCTCTCTCTCTCTCTCTCATGAGCCCTATCTCTATCATGATCCCTGTCACGATCTCTACTCCTATCACGGTCCCAATCCCTGCCATAGTAACGATCATGCTCATAATCCCGACGATCGCAATCCCATTCCCTGTCTCGCTCATAGTCACGATCACGATCCCGAGCTAACGCTCTTCTACAAATCCTGGCTCTCATTGGTGATCAGAGAGATGTTCTTGATTGATCACTTGACCTTTCTGTTCAAGAAAGATACACGACGTTTATGAGATTTGTAGAGTTCTCTTCTCTAGTTGTATGTGTGTGTGTATAACTCCAATGGAGAAAGATAAGAGCTTGCTCTAGGTGATTTAGAAAGAGAGATTGATGAGAGTGTTTATGAGAGAATAAGAGACTTTGGAACAGAGATTAAGAGAATGAGAGATTAGGAGAAGAAGAGATTAGAGATTAGAGTTTCAGATTCAAGAACAAGTTTATCATTCATGAAGTGGAGAGGGGAAATCCCCCTTACTCCCTTAGATCATTACAAAACACCCACATTAGCTTATATATGCTGTACATTTGCAATATCATAACCTAGATCCAATGGCTGATAAAGAACTTGAAGATGGACGATCAGGATCTTATCTTGGAGTGGTCTTGTGCAAGCTGTAAAGTGGAGAAGATAGGATAAGGAATCAACGGCTGGATTTGCTCAGTTTGAATTGGACAGCAAAGATTGTCTCATTTGTGGTCCTGTTCCAAAAGGTGCTTTACCTTTTGGCCAGTCACGGCCAGCCTGTCACCAGCTGTCTCACGTGCCCCACTTGCTGCTCCAACAGTCACAAAATCATACCCTAAGCTTCCTTGTGCCCTAACTGAGCCAAACTCCAATTCTGGTCGATCCGGGTAAGTCTGGTACGGCCACATGCTTTGTACGGTCGATGGTACGGACAGGCCGTCCGTACCTCGCCCTAACATTGCATCTCTCGTCCAGACTTCTCCTTAAGTCAATCCTATCTGATCTTGGGTCTCCCTATCTTTGCACCATTGCCTTTTTTTTTTTTTTTTGAACAACCTTTGCACCATTGCCTATCTTACTCCAAATGATGTATAAGCCTTTCCTGGACTTAATCCCTATCTTTGCACAGCCTTCATTATAATACTTCTAGACTTCTTTAAACCTTCATGAAGCCTTGATAGACAATCTCTGAATTTCTTGCCTTATCTTTACCCAAGACCCAAACTCCTCCAAACCACTCCTTTGGCTCCATTTCTTTCTTCAGGTTAACACTCCCCCTCAAGCTTGACTTTAGCTGATTTTAAGTCAAGCTTGGAACCTTGAAGAACTCCCTCATTAAAAACCTCACCAAGGAAAACCCTTTGGGACAAAACCTTGATGAGGGAAAAAGAGTAAAGCCTCCAAGGCCTAGGGATTGGCCAGTGAGCTCTTGTGCCTTAGAACTAATGTGGTTTGTTGGGGTCGAAAACGGTTACGACGAAGTTAATGTCTAAACCTCCGCAAAAACAAGTGTGAGTGTATTTCTGCGATAGTTATTCTTATTAAAAAGAATGTCACGACACATGATCTCGAGAGAAAAACTTGTTCAAGTCTCGGTTGGATCAAACACAAGCTGTCCCAAGGTAACGGAAACGTATCTAAACAAGCCACAGATAGGTTCGAGTGTGACGATCGGAACACGGACAAGGCAAGCTCGGTCACTACGCAACGACCGAACATGCACACTGCCCGGTCGCTACGTAGCGACCGAGATCGAACCAAGCTCGGTCGCTACGTAGCGACCGAGAACACGTCTCACTCGGTCGCTATGTAGCGATCGAGCACACGTCCCGCTCGGTCGCTACGTAGCGACCGAGCTCGAACCAAGCTCGGTCGCTACGAGCGAGCTCGGTCGCTAAGTAAGTAAGCCGCATGACGGTTTACGCTTGGTTCGCAAGGAAAGATAAATGTCAAGTTTCCGCGGATAAATACAAAATTTTGAAGATAATTATGAAGATCGGGAGAAACGGAATAACTCCATTTTTGGCTATGACGGCTTAAGGGAAGAAGGGGACAAAACGTAAAGCGACCTAAGAGGGAGTATATAAGGAGTCCTAGGCGAGAGGCATGAAAAGAAGAGAACTTTTTCAGAGAAAACTTAGCACTTAGAGCAATTAGGCAACTTTCCGTTTTTTGTTATTTTGAGCTACGACTCAGTTAGGTTTAGCCGTCCTAGGGTTGTTAGAATTAGGAATCTCGCCGACAGCTCTCGAGCCCAGGCTTATACCTTGTTGTAAACGCTCATACGCAAATTCGGAATAAGACTTCTCTTTGCTCACTTTTTACGATTTCTTATACTTTATCGTCGTTATCTCGTGTTCTGATTGTTTGGCGTGTGGAATTAGCAGATATCCGGGACCTCTGGGAAACTAGGGTTCTCCTACTTTCCTAATTTAAACGGAAATCGACAGTGCGAATTTCGGTTCCCACAGTTTGGCGCTAGAAGGGGGGGGGGGGGGTACGGATCAATCTAACTCTCAACCATATCACGCCCAACCAGACATGACAACTGAAGACGCGGATAACGTGCAAACTCCTCTCAACGGAGGAAGCAACACTAACCTCCACACTCCAGCAGCGGATGTCTCCGCGGCCAACGCGCCAGCCAACGCCGCGACGCTCGAGGAGTTTAAAAAGATGTTCGTCACCTATGAAAAAAGGTCGGAAGAACAAGATAAGGTCGTGAACACCTTGACCAAACAGGTCGAAACCTTAACGGCAAGAACTCGAGCAATCCGTCCCCGCGGAACCACGAAGGTTAGCGGGAAAAGACTCGACTTCGCAACTCCACTCGACAGGCCTGGAACATCGCAGGATCAACCTTCGGGCCAAAACCCTAGCGAAACCTCCCCTACCGAGAAAAGGAACTTCGAAGGGCTCTGAGGTTAATGAAGTCGAACACGTCAACTTGGATCCCAACGATGTCTCCAACGATACCGAGGAGGACGCTGACAGACATCCGAGAAGGGCCAGAAGCCAATCCGCTCGGGAAAGCTCTCCGTTCGATAAGCCAATGACGGAAGAGGAGGAAATCCTCTATTGGAACGAACAGGAAGAGCTGGCCGAAAAGCAAACCAAGACCACTCGCAGCAAACGCCGACAAGCTCGGAAACCTGCTCACGAGACGTCGGACATTCTCGATCTTCGCGATTACATCGCCATAACTGCAGCGGAAGTAAGGGCCATAAAATCCCAGATCCATCACGCTACCAGTGCTGCCCCTGAGATCGACAGGTTCCTCGAGGGGGCTCGAAAGACACCCTTCACCGCTCGCATCTTCGATATGAGGGTATCTGATCCAGGAAAAATCAAAGTACCAAAGTACGATGGTACAACCGATCCTAAAGCGAACCTTCAGGATTTCCACATCACTATGGGAAGGGCCAGACCGAAGGATAGCGAAAAGGACGCCGGTTACTGTCGTCTGTTCGTCAAAAACTTGGAAGGAGCAGCTCTCGAATAGTTCGCACGCCTCAGGGGAAACTCCATCGGAAGTTTCCGCTAGCTCGCATCGGAATTTCTAAAACAATATTCTATGTTCATAGATAGAGAAACGTCCGATGTCGACCTCTGGAGCATGTCCCAGGGGGAAAACGAACCCCTCTGCGAGTTCATAAGCCGTTTCAAGCTGGTCATGTCAAGGGTTAACGGGATAAGCGACAAGGTGGCCATAGACGCGCTCAGAAAAACGCTCTGGTACAAGTCAAAATTCAGAAAGTGGATAGCCCTTGACAAACCACGGACGATCCAAGACGCCCTCCAGAGGGCAACGGACTACATCTTAATCGAAGAGGAAACAAAAGTCTTTTCGCAAAAACATAAGTCGACGAGACCATCCTCGAAAGATGTAGACCCAAAAACGAGGAAGAAAACCTCTCGTAACGACAAGTACATCCATCACGAGGGGGAAGAACTCCAAGGGGCGCACAATTACGTGATCAGTTCGGATTAAGCCCAAACCATGGGTAATACGTGGATTCGCAATCAAGGATATGACGAAAACACCTTCTGCGAGTTCCACCAGTTCCGGGGACACTCCACGACTAACTGCAACGTCTTGGGAGCGAGGCTGGCTGCAAAACTGCTAGTTGGAGAGCTCTCGGAAATAATCAGCGTAAAAGATCTCATCCTCGAGACTGATCGCCCCCCGAAGACAGACAGAAATCCGCCTGCGGAGAAGTCTTCTCAAAGAAACCAATCCGGGGATAAACGCGGAAGAAGGCCGGACGACAAATGAAACGACAACAATCGTCGCAGAGTCAACATGATTATCGGAGGATCGCAATACTGCAACGATACGGTTTCGGCCATCAAAGCATACCAAAGGAAGGCCGAATCAAGTGCAAAGTGGCCTACATGGTCCCCTCCCCGTGATGGTCAAAAAAGCTCAATAACCCTGCCACGGTCACCACGATCAAGGCGGTCAGCACGACGACAACCGCCAAGTAAGAATACTCGCGGCATAAAACAGAACAACGAGATGGCTTGATCCTCGAAAGAGGTACGTAGGCAGCTCGTCAAAAGACGAGTTCAGCTATCCCCCTCTCCAAAAAGGGGGGGGAGTGGGTACGTATACTCGTATACTCCTACGTTTTAAAAGATGCATCATTGTTCCAACTTTTTAAAACTTTACTACAATACGCATTTATCTTTTATTAGACACTTACGCTCCAATTAACGCAAAAAGTCTCAGGACACGCTTAAAAAGTCTAAAAACGTTAGACTCTCGTCAACAGCCTTATCCGGCCCAAATCGCAAAGTAATAATTCTTCAGCACCTAAAATATACGTATAGTCTTCAAAACAACTGCGAGACGTCGCCAAGTTAAAATTCGAAACTCTGCAAACAATTGTCCGAACGCGACCATAAAACCCTGACAAAGATAAAAACAGCCAAAACAGGCCAGTACAAAGTTCAAAGGCCACATTCGGCCAGACACAGACGAACGAAAGCCGCACTCGGCCGCAAAATACTAGATAAAAAAAAACTTCTTCCCATCAAACGCTCACCTCTCACAGATCAAAGTTAAAATTCCCGGACTGAAACTCTCTGAATGCATCCGCGGGATAGTTCACCTCCTCATCATCACCGGCGAACTCGGTCGCGGCTTCCACGGTATCGGGAGAGACCGGAACGGGAGCCCATAATTCCTGGATCCTCCCGTCAATCGGGGGAATGAGCGCCTCAGCATGAGCATGGTTCTTCATGCCGTCTTTCATGAACCTCATCTCCTCCTCCAAAACGTAGTCTTCCGCCTGCGTCTTCCAAAGACTCCCGACTTAACCTCGGCACTCACGGTAGTCACCCACCAAGGTATAAGCATCCTTGAGGTTCCCGTACTCAACATGGAACTGAGAGGCACGACTCTACATTACCTCGACAATCTCCCTCTTGCCCTTCTGTTCCGCCTTACGAACGTCCCTAGCGTGATCACGAGCAAGTTTTGCATCTCGCTCCAACATCTCGCCTTGCATACGAGCAAGATCCCTCTCCGCCTTCTCCGCTTTAAAGCGATAGACCATGGTCTCTCTATGGCTCGCCTCAAGGGCCGAGCCAAGCAGGTTCAGACCCTGCAAAGCCAATTAACACGTTTTAGGCGGGAAAAGGAATACATAAAATTATCGGCAAAAATTCTTGAAAACTAACCCCGTTGATGATACGAGATCCTTCCGCAACGACTTTCGACCTTCCCGATTCGTCCGCAGGCGGGGGAGGATTGAAACCCGAGGGTAGAACGGCAAAAAAATCATCGAAGTCCGAGATAAGGATCTCGCTCGTAACCTTCCATCGCCGTAAGCAAGGTCCGGGTCCCATCCTGGGAGCATAGAATCATCCACTGAAAACTCTATGTCACCAAGGTCGATATCTTTCCCCTTCGAAGAGTTCAATCCCGTCGTGACCGTGGGAGCAGCGTCGGGACCTTGGGCATCAGGCTCGGAGTCACTGCCTGTTTCCGCGCCCGAAGCAAGGCCGGGATGCGCAAGTCTCAATGCCTTTCGAACTCTCTTCGGCGTAAAGGAAGTCCAGAAAAACTGACCGTTCCTGAGAAAATCCCTCACTGCGATCATATCTTCAGGAAACGGAGCTAGCGGATTGATGAAGGGACGATCGTTCGGCAGCCTACGGAGCAGTGAGATGCAACTCTCTTCGACAGACGCCGCGTCTATACGAACAAAGAAGAAAAATCTCTTCCACAAGTTGAAGTTGGAAAGAAACCCCTTGACCACAGACATGAAGTTCCGAGGGACCAGTCGATACTTGTCCGTATTCCGAATGATCTGCAACCTGAAAAGCGCTTCAAAGTGGTCAACGGTAAGGGAAAGACTGTGCTCGTAGCTCAAGATCAAAACCCCTGACTTATTGACACCTCAAAACGATCCAACACGGGGACGATGATTTCGGGAATCGGGAACCACAAGCGGCAGCGCACTATGAATGCTTCGTACCAAGTAAAGTAACCCTCCGGGGGACTACTAGCACGCTCTCCTTCACGAGGAACCCGGAATTCCGCCGTATCCGGAATTTGGTAGAACGACCACACGGTCCGAAGAAAGTCGTTAGTACTCCTACTTGGTGCACCTTCTTCGACCAAACGACGGTTCATAACCGGGAACGACTTCTCATTTGGGAGGTGTGATCGAACCATATCTCGCAACCCACCATGCCTCGTTCTCAGCCGGATCTACCGAGTGAGGCACGAACTCGATCTTCGGCGCACAGAGCTCTTCATGAACATTTGCGGATGAGTTTCCTTTCTTCGAAGTCTTTTTCCTACTTGACATTTCGTAATTTTCAAGTGAAAACAAGAAGATGGAGAGGAGGGAGAAATTATTTCAAACTCCTTATGAAAACAAGCAAGTGAAAAACTATGAAGAAGTTATCTCCCTTCTTATAAGCATGAGAAATTGCTATTTACCTGTGGACTTTCGGATATGAACTTCACCCAAATACGCCAATCTCGTCCGAACTCGCCATACCGAACACTAGAATCTCATCGGAAATCCACGATTCTAACGAGCTGGGGGGCTAACGTAGCGACCGAGCTCGAGCCAAGCGTCCCGCTCGGTCGCTACGTAGCGACCGAGCTTTTCTGAAACGTCGAATGCAACACGAATCCATGCATTCTCGTCTACCCTTTGATGCTATCTCCCGAAGACCGTAGCAAATCAATTTCATGATTTCTCGACATTCGAGGTCATCAATCAAACTTTACGATAAAAACCGCGGAAAGTTCGTTTTTTATCGAAAGAAGCTGTAATAAACGCTTCGAGCCAGAAGACGTCCCAAAGGGACCTAAGACATGACTCGAAGCCCACTTTACGATTAACCAACAGCCCGTAAACCGTTGAACGGTTTACGCTTGGTTCGCAAGGAAAGATAAATGTCAAGTTTCCGCGGATAAATACAAAATTTTGAAGATAATTACGAAGATCATGAAAAATGGAATATCTCCATTTTTGACTATGACGGCTTAAGGGCAGAAGGGGAAAAAGCGTAAACCGACCTAGGAGGGAGTATATAAGGAGTCCTAGGCGAGAGGCATGAAGAGGAGAGCTTTTTCAGAGAAAACTTAGCACTTAGAGCAATTAGGCAACTTTCCGTTTTTGTTATTTCGAGCTACGACTCAATTAGGTTTAGCCGTCTTAGGGTTATTAGAACTAGGAATCTCGCCGACAGATCTCGAGCCCAGGCTTTTACCTTGTTGTAAACGCTCATACGCAAATTCGGAATAAGACTTCTTTTTGCTCTCTTTTTACGATTTCTTATACTTTATCGTCGTTATCTCTTGTTCTGATTGTTTGGCGTGTGGTATTAGCAGATATCTGGGACCTCTGAGAAACTAGGGTTCTCCTACTTTCCTAATTTAAACGGAAATCGATAGTGCGAATTTAGGTTCCCACATCCATCAGGTAAGACATGCCTAGCTCCTTTTGCTTTGGTGAGGAGTGGCTGCTCTTCACACACCACTTGAGTCCCTCACTTGCTGAGCTTAACAGCTCATTCTCTTATCATGCAAGCTCACCAACACTCCCCCTCAAGCTTGAGACCGAGTATAGGAAAGGTCTAAGCTTGAAGGTGAACGCATACTAAGCTCCATGATCAGCTTGCAATGGTCTTGGTCTTAATTGCATCACCCTCCTGGTGATGCTCTTCTTTGCATGTCTACTGTCCTCTCTACACTCATCTGATGTGTAGGCTATGATGACTAAACCACCATGGATAGAACCGCAAGTCACCTCTTCATTGTCACAACATCCTCTCTACCCTTTTTGGAGCAGGCTGTGGACTTCTCCACAGAATGTTGACAATAAGCTTCATCTCTCCATTGTCACAACATCCTCTCTACCTTCTTTGGAGCAGGCTGTGGACTTCTCCACAGAATGTTGGCAACCGCAAGTCACCTCTCCATTGTCACAACATCCTCTCTAACCTCTTTGGAGCAGGCTGTGGACTTCTCCACAGAATGTTGGCAATAGGCTTCATCTTATCATTCTCTTGTAATGATAAGGAGGAAACCGGTCTTAAACTTTGGCTCTTCAGGTTGCTCATTTGAATCCCCACCGCAAGCTTGAATTGAGTATAGGTTCAAGCTTGAAATGAGTCTCAATGAACTTCAAGACCAGGAGCACACCACCCTAACAGTTGCGCTTAAATCACTGATCCACCCTTTTGCCTTCAACTTCAAGTACCCTCAGATCACCGGCCTTCCTCATGACTTAGGTGGTGACCTTCTTCTTCGTGTGTGTCTTGAACCAGAAGCTCAACAACCTCGTGGCCTGCGCTTCTTAAACCTGCTTCTACACACAAGCACCTTCCCATTTCTCCACACAATGAATCAAGTCTTCCTCTTGTGTATCTTGAACCAGGAGCTCAACAACCTCGTGGCCTGCGCTTCTTAAACCAGCTTATGTGGCCTGCGCTTCTTAAACCAGCTTCTACACACAAGTACCTTCCCATTGCTCCACACAATGGATCAAGTCTTCCTCTTGTCTTGGATAGGTGTTGAGCCAAGAACACTTCTTGTGAACCTGAAACACCACTCAAACTCCAGCAAAGATAAAACACAAGAGTATTGGGATCAATCCTTGATTAATCATCAAGTTTGATTCCCAATCTCACAAGCATTGCAACAGATTAAAACAAGTCATTTTCAAGTTTTATCTTTGCAAGCAACCTCTCTAAGCACAAGCACTTTCTTTTTCTGATTTATGCAAGCTACTTAGGCATTTTTAAAGTTTCTTTACACAGCAATTTAGACATGAATCTAATGTTTCAATGTAAGACAGCCACAAGACTATATGCAACATCTTTCAATTTGGTTTCAATCACAATAAGCATCATTATGAACCGGAGCTAAGCATATTAACATATCTAGTAATCCTAGTAATATTGATAAGTTACTAGACATTTTTCAAAGCGCTTACACTGCTGCTAGTAAGCCTAGTATAACTAGTACGATGTAAGGATTACTAGGAAACCAAGCTCTTTAAGCATCCTGGGACAGATTCTAAATTCATTTTATTTAGTAATCTTTTAAACAATCCTCATGTTTATAATCACATCACAACTAGTCAACAACACAAGCTCATTATCAAGATGGATTATAGAATCACTTACAACAAGGAACCAGGTTGATTCCTTTTGCATTTTGTGACACCGGCCATAGCTTTTGTTGGATCTGAGAGTCTGGATCATCACCCACCTCCTTCTCCTTCAGTTCATGGCCACCATCTTGTTTCTCATACTCAAAGGCCCCTCCTTGTTTCATGTCTTCTAGGCGCCATCTTCTTGGACACCATTTTGAAACCGGATGAGAGAACACTTCTTGAACAAGGCCATTTGAAGCAGGATTGCTAAGCCCCTCCATACACCTTTGCTTTCAAGGAGAATCACCATCAGGACAGACAGTAGAGACAGAGAGACAAGGAGAACAGTCCACGGCTTAACACTTCTTCTTCTTGAAGAATCTGAGCTCGGATGAACATGTCTTCTAGGCTTTGGTTTGAGCTGAGATGAGAGCAAGTGCTTTGCGGAAGCTGCAGCTCAGGTTCTGATGAACCTGACTCTGATACCATATGAGATTTGTAGAGTTCTCTTCTCTGGTTGTATGTGTGTGTGTATAAACTCCAATGGAGAAAGATAAGAGCTTGCTCTAGGTGATTTAGAAAGAGAGATTAATGAGAGTGTTTATGAGAGAATAAGAGACTTAGGAACAGAGATTAGGAGAATGAGAGATTAGGAGAATAAGAGATTAGAGATTAGAGTTTCAGATTCAAGAAGTGGAGAGGGGAAATCCCCCTTACTCCCTTAGATCATTACAAAACGCCCACATTAGCTTATATATGTTGTTTACATTTGCAATCACATAACCTAGATATAATGGCTGATAAAGGACTTGAAGATGGACGATTAGGATCTGGTCTTAGAGTGGTCTTGTGCAAGCTGTAAAGTGGAGAAGATAGGATAAGGAATCAATGGCTGGATTTGCTCAGTTTGAATTGGACAGCCAAGATTGTCTCATGTGTGATCCTGCTCCAAAAGGTGCTTTACCTTTTGGCCAGTCACGGCCAGCCTGTCACCAGCTGTCTCACGTGCCCCACTTGCTGCTCCAACGGTCACAAGATCATACCCTAAGCTTCCTTGTGCCCTAACTGAGCCAAACTCCAATTCTGGTCGATCCGGGTAAGTCTGGTACGGCCACATGCTTTGTACGGTCGATGGTACGGACAGGCCATCCGTACCTCGCCCTAACTTTGCATCTCTCGTCCAGACTTCTCCTTAAGTCGATCCTATCTGATCTTGGGTCGCCCCATCTTTGCACCATTGCCTATCTTACTCCAGATGATGTATAAGCCTTCCTGGACTTAATCCCTATCTTTGCACAGCCTTCATGATACTTTTAGACTTCTTTAAACCTTCATGAAGCCTTAGACAATCTCTGAAGTTCTTGCCTTATCTTTACCCAAGACCCAAACTCCTCCAAACCACTCCTTTGGCTCCATTTCTTTCTTCAAGTTAACAACGTTTACCTTTGATTGATCAAAGTTCACAGGCAAGAAGGCTGGAAACTGGGGAAGGCAAGCTTCTCATCAAACAAAGCATATTCCTCTATCAGTTTCTTCAACTGAGTTTACATTATATTTCTGGCTGATTTTGTATCACTCTAGTTGACAATTACTCTTTTCCCTGTGGAGATATCAAACACACACTTTAAAACTTAAGTGTATGCATTTTAGAAAGTTCAGTTATATTAAGGCTAGAGCTAAATTTACCTAAAATGATCTCGAGTCAGAAGCTGAGTCATCTCTTTGTAAAGATCTTCATAAACCTTTTGACATTTCTGAAATAAACATACAAACAACATAATTACTTCAAGGAAGAATATAGCCGTATATTCAAGAAATAAATTGAAAGAACAAATCATCTCAATCTCGAGCTTCAATATACCTTTGTCCTAATCTCAAATAAAATTTCCATAGAGAATCGATTATCATCGAGCTTATTGAACCCTGAGAGATACATCCCAACTTTTTCCCACTCGTCAGCAAGACCTTTCTCTTCGAAGGGCATAATATTAGAAAAGAACAGATTCCTGCTCCAGCGTAACATGACCTCAACCAAATTACAAAATTATTAAGATATGAGTTTAAGAACACTATGAACATTAGTTTAATAGTCATATGAACATGAATTTAATAACACTTATTCAAGAACAGAATCACGTTAATTAAAGGTATGAAGTTTAGGAATACTATGAACATGATTTTAAGAAAACTATGAACATGAGTCTTACCTTAATAAGGATCTGAGTAAAACAGCTTGACAATGTTGAGAATACACGCTAGAATACTTTTATATGTTGATCTGAACATGAGTTTAAGAACATAATCACCTTTGAATCCAGTAAGAGCATATATATATTCACCATCGTAAGCTCACCACCGTGTTTGAAGTTCTTGGCTTCCCAGAATTCTCTGGAAGAACATCCCATTTGAATCAAAAAGAAGGATTGATGAGTTGGCCATTTTAGAAAAAGTAAGTTTTCTGAGTTGAGAGGAAGAAGGCTTACCGTTTATAGGAGTAGAGACACCGCCTTGCAAAGGGATAAGCCACATTCAGTGTCAGATCGTGGTCGACTTGGGTTGATGATGTTAAGAAGTATGATAAAGGCGATGAATCAATAGCTGTACCGTTTCGATTGATTAGAACGGAAGGCAAAACATCAGAATTGAAGATTTACACAGAGATGGTTCACGTCAATTGAACAGCTCAAAACTCCATAGTTGGTATCTCGAATTTCCGTTGTTGGTATCAGAGAACGAAGAACAACACTTTTGGTTTCAGAAATAATAGAAGAACATGAACCCTAACGTCGGGATTGAAGATTCAAATAGCGATGCCTAACGTTGATTAAACAATCCCGAAACTCCATTGTTGGTACCTAGAATCTCCTTTGTTAGCTTCAAAGAAAGGAAGATGAACATGAACCCTAATCATCTCGCGCTTGGTTTCAGAAGCAAAACACAAAGCCCAAAAACTGATAACCGTGGCCCAAAATAATCAAACATAGCGTATAGAAAGATGGGACACGTGTCGCACTCTCCTTGTACGAATTGATGACGTGTCTCTCTAAGGAGCGAGTAAAGCTATACTTTATCCTAGGTGAACGGCCCGCACCCTGTGCGGACATAAGAACATGATCGGTCCGCATACTGTATTCTTTTCGGCCCGTACTTCACGAAAGGGAACACAGTAACGTCAGTATGAAGAGGCAGATATTGTGTGTATGAATAATTGCAACGTCACAAAATATTTTATGTGTTTACGAAGATACTTTCATTCAAAAAATAGAATAAATAGTGTATAGTTTCAGAAGTAACAGATTTTATATTATCATTAATTAGAATTGTATTGTATATGTTTCGTAATTCTTTATTTTGGGTGAATAATATTATTTTTCCATAAATTATAAACAAACATTTATGTAGACATATTAAAAGAAAATATAATAAAAATCAATATATTATCCATAAATAATATAAATTATGAAGTACATTTCTCGATAAAGAAAGCAAATTCAATTAGAAACTTGCAAAAAATTAAATAAATTTTGTAAGCAATTTGACGGGTTAACATTATTTGATAGATTTATAAATTTCTAAATTTTATTGAACATGAAATAATATTAGATTGACATACAGTCATCGGTCTCCTAACTTATCACAACCCATCTAGCAAGTCATCGGTCTCCTAACTCATCACAACCCATCTAGCAAATACAAAAAATAAATAATTGCAACAGTTTATTCATTTTAAAATTTGTATTTGAAAAAAAAAGTAGATTAAAATTACGTACCGTGACTACGAAATATTCTGAAAAACTTGTTTGTAGACAACATTCAATATTTTTGTCTCCGGCTTCCCTTCTTTACCAGTTATTAGGATTGTTAATCCAGATCTCGACTTAACTCTTGAAAGTGAAACTTTACCTTGCATTTTGTAAGCATTTTATAAATTATTTTTAAATTATGATAAATTTATTCTTTAAACAACGATAAATAATTTAAAAATAATATTAATAAACATTTTTGGATTTTGTAAAATTTAAAATAGTTATTATATGATTATATTCGAACACAGTTCATCAAGTAGAGGATAAAACTATTACAATTATCTTATATAAATTTTCGTTCATTTTATTTTATAGGTTATAAATATTAAAAGTAATAAATAAAACATTATTAGTCTTTCAATAATTTCGAGAATAGTTTCCATAAATTGTTATTTGTAATATTCGTTAGATTATATGGCAAGTGATGTTAAACGTCAATAAGTTAAACAATTCTTCCATATTTGGAAAACATATTATATATATATATATATATATATATATATATATATATATATATATATATATATGTAACAATGACAAATTAAATGGTAGAATATGTAAACACCTGTTTTCTACCAGCGTGAGTTAGAACACCGCCGTATTTAAGAATCATAAGGGCCTCTACATGTCTTTATTCTTCGCATTCGAATTCACCATCCCACTTCAGCGACTTCAGTTGAACCTTCATGTATATCCCTGAAAAATTTCCTCCCTGCGCCATTCCAAAAGGTTCTCTGCTGTGAGAAAATGACCTCATGAATTAAATAAAAAATGCATAATGCTAGCTTACTTATAAGATAGTATATTTAACAAAAAAAAATGATATAAGATAGTATTACTAAATGATACTATGTAATACTTTTCCGGACAATATTCAACAAAGAGAGAGAAAATACTAAAGAACCTCTTCAAGAACTGCTTTAACTTGGCGAAGCTTCTC
>NC_027753.1:25028741-25028977 GCF_000695525.1 Brassica oleracea var. oleracea | reverse complement strand
CCTATATATATACAGTCGATTTATTCTCATATTAATGATTTTAATATTTTACACAATAAATAATAAAATCATTTAAAGAAAGATATTAAATGTGTATTGTCAAAAAATGATTTGCATATGATATGATTTTAACTTGCGCAAGTAATCCATATTAGAAATGTAAGTTATTAAAAACAAACAACCTAATTAGAAACACTAAAATATTTTGTAAGCAATGTAATAAATATGATATCAAC
>NC_027753.1:24983973-25028631 GCF_000695525.1 Brassica oleracea var. oleracea | reverse complement strand
AGTAATCCATATTGTGAATAAGTGATTTGCATATTTAATGATTTCAACTTGCGCAAGTAATCTATATTAGAAAGGTAAGTTATTAAAAACAAATTTTGTCAATAGGTTATTTGCATATTTAATGATTTCAACTTGCGCAAGTAATCCATATTAGAAAGGTAAGTTATTAAAAATAAACAACCTAATTAGTTGGGGTGGGCACTTTACCCGATATCCGAAGTGGCACCCGAACCCGATCCGAAAAACCCGAACTGAAATCCGAACCGAAGTAGCAAAATACCCGAACGGGTATTGAATAAGGAGAGATTGGATACCCAAAGCCGAACGGATAATACCCGAACCCGAATGGATATCCGAAGATAACCGAACATATGTATAATTAACCTTATATTTTTAGTTAACATCTCTCATTTTATATAAAATATTTATATTGATACTACACATACTTTAAGTTCATATGATATACATACAATTACGAAAAAAATGATTTGCTACTCACTTAAAATGCATGTCAAGTTTTTTATTTAAAAAATTAACGAAAAGTTACATCCGAAATTTAAAAACAAATAACTGAATTAATGCCTTTTTGGTTTTAAAATGTTATGTCTAAATCTATTAACTATCCAATCTATTAAAAATAAAAAAAAATTAGTTAACTGAAAGTTATATTTTTAAATATAAGAAACTTGAGAAATGAAAATTTTAAATTTTTTTTCAAAATCTAAATATCCGAACCAGATCCGAAATAACCGAATCCGAACTAAAAATACCCGAACCCGACCCGATGTACAGAAATACCCGAACGGGTTCTACACCTCTATACCGAAATACCCGAAAATCCAAAATACCCGACCCGAACCCGAACAGATACCCAAGGCTAAACTAAATCGATAATTATTATCTCCTAACTATATATAGGCTTAACGAAATCGACAATAGTTTTGGGTTTGTCTACATAAACGATTGATTAAAATAAATGAAAAAGAAAAATTTTAAAAAACCAGCCAATAGAATTATAACGTTTTTCCTGAGAAGCTCTATATGAGTGTCACCTCAGTAGAAATCACTAAAGTGACTGGGATAATAAGATATTCTAAACATGATTTCTTTTGCATACTAAAAAGAAAAGCATAAAGATGTAGACATTTCTGTTACAAAACAAGAATTATTATAAAATACGTATATTGTGTTGTTGTTTACAAACTTGAAACAACGACATGTATAAGTATTACTTAAACTTATACACTATTATTATATTTTTTTCTATATACAATATAGCACATTATTATTAGATCTTTACTGATTATTTCAATATTAGGAAATGGAAAAGAAGAAGTTATATCTATCTTTTCTTCCAGGGGCGGACAAGGCCTAACGGTTTGTCATGATCTCTTCTGAACCAAATCCCATCAGGTCTAGCTGCCCATTGACGTATTTGATTACATCTAGGATTAGCAGCAGCTCGATATATTTCAAGCTCATCAAAATGAAATTCTTTTCGAGCTCCAAACCATAAATCACATTCATACCTTGTTCTTTCTCTTCTATTAGTAACATCGGCGAATTCCCAAGTTCTGTTTTGATTTAAAGTGCTTAAACCGCCTCGCCAATTTTGACTTAGCCAATTACTGCACTTGTATCCCAATACTTGACCACCACCGAGTTGGTTAGTAATCATTATACGATTTATAGGGCAATTTTCTTTTATCCAAGCTTCACTTGACCAAGAACACATAGCAATAACTAACAGAAAAACTATGTAATTATTCATTTTTATGTTTTTTTTTTTTTTTGTTGGAGTAATAAGATTATCAACATGAAGTTTTTATAATAAAAAATAATGTGAAGTATGTTTTACTTTTATTTTTAGATATGTTATTAATAGCGTTAACTAATTACTAAAACAAATACAAACCAAGTAAAATTATTGGTGATAGGAGGTTTTAATTACTCAGCTTAATGTCAAAAAATATGGTTAGCCACAAAGATAAAATAAATAAAGCAACAATTATAATTTATAAATTACCACAAAAACAAAACCAAAAAAATTAACATCTGGTTCATACGTAACTTCCTTGTAATCAGCAGGAACCTGAACAATGTCATCAAGTTTAGATGAAAGGAACAGTAAGAACCAGAACCCATTTTAGATGTTATGGTCATAGAGATAGAGTTGCCAAAACGAGGGAAAACAATGTCAAAACGTCAAATTTCGCACCATCTAATCTATTACAGAAAAGGAAAGTAAAATACCCCGTCTCTGGTCTTAGACATTGTTTTCCTGCTCATTATTTTGCTCCACTAGGATATTTCTTTTTTTATTTTTCTTAAATTTATTCTTATTGGCATCATCTCTGTCACGCTTTCCAATATCCTCGTCAAAGCGTATGGACATGAACACCTAAAGACAGATACAAAAAAGGAGACGTGACATCAGAGCTTCAACTACCGTGGTTTCGCATCCAGCAACGTACAAATGCACCGAGAGGCAACCTGGTTATATACTGACTGACTGCTTTTCAAATGCAACTAAACTTTTGCAGATATGACTGTCAAGGACAAACAGCAGCAAAAAAGCATATGTGTTACAAATATATTCAGAGGAATCAAGAGTCAAGAATCAAGAATCAAGTATACTTGACATGCATACCTTGTAGGCTTTTAATAAAGTTGACTCATAGAACCGGGTTTTCTTTACTGCCTTTGAGACCTTCATCTCGAGCTCCTTTTCTGTAGGAAGTCTATTCTAATAGCTGGCAGATAAAATGGGGGAAAGGTCTGATAAAATTACCCAGGAATAATATCTTTAAATACGGCCAACACAGATAACAAGCCAAGTTTCACTATCTTTCTATTCCCATCTTTGGAGATGTCTAACATTTCCTTTATGGTTCTTTTTTTTTTTTTTTTTTGAACAAATTCCTTTATGGTTCTTATGTTTGCCTCAGGATCAGAAAGTAGTTGCATTCCCAACTCCTCGAGTTTGTTTTTCTTATTTTCAAACGTCTCTTCAGCAGATAATTCTCCGTTCAATTCTGCCTGACAAAAGAAAAAAAATCATTCACATGTTAAAAAATAAATATAACGAAAAATCAGAGAGACTCAAAACAGGGATCACCAAAACTGCTGCTTGAGGTGTTTCCTCCTCTTTAGGCAATTCCTTCTCTTGTTTTTTCGCCTCTTTTTAGCTTTTGCTCTCCTCTGAGATTTGTTCAATATATTTTCATCTTCAATAACATCCTCTTCTGCTTCATCAGTATCCCCCTTAGCTAGTTTTGACGTCTTTGTCACTGTAACATAGAATGACTACAGATATAACAATCCTGAGATTGTATCATTAAACAATAGTTTACGTTGATTACGAGTTCGCTGGTGGAGTTTGCCATCTTAAGTCTTGACAGGGAGCACATCAACAGGATCCACTTGGATCTCGTTACTACTCCCTTTCTCTTCCTCATACCTGTCCTCCACTGTCGTTTGTTCACCAACGCATTGCCTGGCATCATCACAAACAAGATATTCATCAATGCACAAATCTGATCAGATAGGATAACCCTAGCTCCTTCGCTAATAGCTTCCGAATGTATGCATTGAATACTAAACCTACTCGCTAACTCAAAGTATGAGAACCTAAGCAACCACTAACACAGCATGAAGGAGCACCTGTTAATAGCAGTGGTGTCAATACGAGTGACGAATAGGGGCGTAATCAGTGTTCTCTTCGACGAACTTCAAATCGTAGTCGGAGAACTCAATATCCTCTTCAGGTACGTCCGGGTGAAGCTGCAGCAGTGGCATGCCTTGAGATTTTGGGGACTAAACAATTAAAAACAATTTTAGAGATCTATTTATATATTTTTTTCAAAAATTTTGAAAACTTGAGGTTTATGTTTCATCTAGCTTGCTCCGGGAGCAGCGGAGGTATTATCTTATATTTACGCCGACTTTTCCCCATTATTCACACTAATTCAGCAGCAAGTGGAGAGGTTAAAGTGAAGTTGAAAAATGAAAACTGACTGAAAAAGATCAAAGGGTTTAGGGTTTATGCGCCGCGAACGAGAATAGTAATTAATGTATCAAGGAGATGACACAGTCCCTGTAGTGGACCAGGTAGCCCTGGGCATTCGGATATTCAGTTCGGTTTCGGATAGGAACCATTCGGTTCCGGGTATATCGTATAAATCATTTTTATATCCAATAGGTACTTATGAGATTTCGGTGGATCAAAATTCTCGTATGGACCACATGGATCAAAAAAAATCTGATTTGACCCTCACTTTTTTTTTTTTTATTTTATATTAAAATTTAAATACAAAATAAAGGTAAATAACTAAAAAATCAAAAGACATCAACTTATTTACTATCTATGTCATTACTATCCAACCAGTAATCTGACCCAATAATCCGACCCGGTTTTAACCCAAATTCTTCTCCTTCTTCTTCTTCTTCCTCTTCCTCTATTTATGTTTCTTTAACTTCCTCAATTAAAAACAAAATCAAAATTTGTATTTAAATATTCACTGATTTTCTTTTCTTTATCTCAAAACGATCAACCCATAGTCATATTTAATCAATTCTATGTTATTCGAAATCGAATTTAGTGTTTTATGTTCGAGTTCATGGTAAAGAAGAACGCATAGTATTACTAGTATCACTAGTACAACTAATACAACTCAAACTAATAAAACTAGTACAACTAGAACAAGTATAAACGGTACAACTTTGGAATTAATATGGTGATATTTTGGTTTTTGTTTTCAGTTTATGAATGATGCTATAAGATAGAATGATTTGGAACTACTCAGACATGTTGGTCTAATCTTTATCCGATTGAATGTGTCAAAATACATAAATAGTTTATTTTCAATAATATTTGATTTGATAATGATTTGTTTACAAATTGTATTAGTTATACTAGTTGTACCATTTCCGGAAAAAAAATCATCATCATATTTTTGGTCACGAAGCCGAAGAAAGTAGTCTTGGAGCCAGAAATTTGCGGTAGAAAGACATTTAGAAGAGTATGCAAAAAATGATGTAAAAATCATCATGAGTTCGAAAAGGATGCATAAGCATTCATGAAAATAAGATAAGAAATTGACCAATCGTAAACACATATGCAAGAAGGATGTGGTAAAACTTGCATAATTTGATATGAAGAGATAACTTACTAATGTTTGTTGTATTTCCATCAAGAGGATGAAAGCCTATAAGACAAAAATTTATAAGAAAAAAATGGATTATGTATGACAAGTATAATTAGTACAACTAGTACCATACTGAATGAAGTTGTACTTTGGCTTTAAAAAAAATTGAGTTCTACCATGTACAAATATAAACACATCACTTGTACCATTTTTTATGTTTTCATTGAGCTATTTGGAATAGCTTTTGAAAACTTATGTCGTTTTTGGCTTTCTTACAGGTATTTAGGTACTACTAATACAACAGTTAAACTACACAATTTTTTAAAGAATGATACAACTATTACAACTACTCAACATTAATGTTCGACCAGGATGTTTAAAACATGATACACGTTTAAAACGTGATGCACAATCCAAAATGAAATAACATAGTTGTACTAGTATTTGAGTTGTACCGGTTTATACATAGTTGTACTAGTTTTTGAGTTGTACTGGCTTGTACATAGTTGTACTTTGGCAGTGAAATCGAAAACACTAGTTGTACCATATAAAAATTAAACTTACCTCAGTTGTACCATTTTTTATGTTTACATGTCTTTCCCCCAATACAATGAAATCATTAATTTTGTTAAAATACATTTCATGTACGTTTTCCAAAAATTATGTGGACAAAGAAGTTAACAAACCTTAAAAGTATAAGGTAGATCATGCAAACTTATGTGATGATATTATAATTTCCAAAGAAAAAGCAATGGGTCACAAATAAAAAGGAACCTATCTAAAACTTACCAATTTGGCCAGTTAATATTTTTTTTCAATATGCAATACCCAATGGAATATTTCAATTTCAGAACCTGGATAGTTGTACTAGTTATATCAGTATCACTAGTCGGGTAAATAAGACATAGTTGGACCAGTTATACTAGTACAAATGTATTGTTTGATACATAGGCAATAGTTGTACCAGTTGTACCATAGGCGAAAACGATTTATTCTACAATATCATGCTTCATACTTTAACAACATTATATTAAACCTTAGAATATGACTCATAACGTTAACATACATATTATGTGACTAAACTGAAACATAAAACATTAGAAAAATAAAAAGAGACAGAGAAGAGTGAGTTTGAAAAAGAGAAGGAGAGAGTATACACTTACCAAGCGATTTCATAACCAAAGACGACGCACATGGGCTATTTCACGGTGTCATAAGTTGTAGAAAGACATAAGAAACAGATGTAAAGGTTTGTGGATGGAGAGTTGAAGAAGAGAGCTTTGGTTGGTGAATGGAATGAATTTTCGTGGTGGTTGAGTGTAGTTGAGGATGAAATGAAGAAGAAGAAGAAGATTGATTAAATTTATGGTGGGACCCAGGCGAGAGAGAAAGAAATATTTAATGGGGAGACTGAACGGTTCAGATTATAACATAGAGAAAAGATCTGACGGCTAAGATGAGTTTCATTAATGGCATTGTTGTAATTATCTCTTTCATTTTCTTTTGAAGATCTAACGGTTCACGTTATAAGGGAGATAATCTGATCTAGTGGTCCATATTGAGCCATCATTAAAGGCAAAATGGTCATTTTGCTCTCCTTGGTCCATGTAGATTTTTTTTAGGATGTGTGAGATTCTTTTTTGACCAATTGGTCCATTTCAGATTTTTGTCCGATTTCGGTTCGGTTTCGGTTTGGTTTCGGATACCCATTTAATATATGAATCAAGTACATATATACAAAATATATCAATGTTTAAACTAAGTGGTCTACTGGTTACACATTTGCATAAATGTTAATTCAATCAGAGTTCGAGTCATTAAAGTGCTACTTTTATAAGTATTTACTCTATTTTAATACAGAAATACTAGGGCTGGACAAATAAACCGAACCCGAAAATCTGAACCAAATCCGATCCGATAAAAATGAATCCGAACCGATCCGAACCCGACATAAATACCGAATGGATCTTGTTTTATGGTATTTTGGGTTATGTATATTATCCGAACCGAACCCAGACCTAAATGGATATCCGATAGAACCCGAAACATTCAAAATCAAACTTCTACCAAACGTGATCTTAATTCCTAATATGTATCCAAAATACTTTAAAATATTATTGAACTTCTAAAATAGTTATCTATTATATGAAGGTTAATGGTTGAAGGTGGCGGTTGAAGCTTGAAGTTTTTAGATTTTGGTTTTGTTTTCATTGAATAATGTTTCTCATTTCATGAGAACTTAGTTTTTGTTTTATGCTTTCATTTATTTGGTTTTTTTCTATCAATATCTATGTTTACCTTTCTTATTTTTGAATCGATTTTACTTATGGTTTGGCTATTAAAATAGGTACAAATCATGTACTTAAAATCCGAAAAACCGATTTCATTTATGTTTTTGTTACAAAGTAGGTATTAATCAGGTATTTTTAAACCAAAGAATCAATTGGGACCCGAACCCGAAAGTACAATGAGTTATACCGGTTCTTTGAAGATTTACTAACTCCGACCCGAATCCGATAGAACCTGAACCCGATAGAACCCGAACCGGTTCCGAACCAAACTTTCATATAACCCGAATGGGGCTGATTTTGATAAACCCGAAAAACCAAAATCCGAATGGATAAAACCGAAATCCGATTGGGACCCCGAATGCCCATGCCTAAGAAATACCATATATATGTATAATATAAAAAAGAACATAAAAGATAATGTGGTCTGGTGGTATAATGTTTTCACTCTTATTGTCCAACATGGGGTTTGAGTGGGGTTGATGATAGTTTACTTTTATATTAGAAAGCTGAAACTTGATTTTTTTCGAATATTCGGATATCCGTTTGGTTTTCGGTTCGGTTTCGGTTCGGTTATCCGGATATAGAAATATAATAACTATTCGGGTATTTGAGGATTTTGGTTCGGTTAATATGGAAAGCGCTGAGTTTAAATGGACCCAAATGGGTCTCTATAGACTATGGAATAAGCTTCCACTTTCGAAACCCACGTCGTATAGAAGAAAATAATTGATTTCTGTTTTTCAAGCGCTTCAAAATTTCCGATGATGAAAGTGGACCTATTTTTTAGTTTTTCAACGAACTAGTTATTATCTTAAACTTTTGCAGTAATGTTTTTAAAAATGAAGTATAATATTAATAAATTTTAAATATAAAAATTTAGACTAGTAATAATAGCAAGATAATTTCAATAAAAAAAATAAAAAAACTTTTAAAAATCTCTCGATATGCTTTCTTCTTCTTTTTTTCTTTGAAGAAGTCTTTTTCTGCTTCTTTGATGCATTTATTTATTTATTTTTTAAATAATACAATTTATTTAGATACCAACCAATAATGGTCTACTAATATATTCACATGAAAATATCGGAAAATTTACATTTTTAATATGATACTATTGTATTATTTTGGTGTTTTTCCTGAAAAGCAAAGATGAATGAATAATAATAAAGCCAAAATAGATAAAAGAAAGTAGCCGTAAGCCGACACTTGGGTTTTAAATGCTTTAAAGGAAATACCAAAATTCATAAATGTAAGCATGCAGGTGCAGGGGCGGACCCAGTAAATTATAAAACATGGGGCACATAATGAAAGAAAGACTAAATGTAAGGATATATAAATATTTTACATGGGCATATAATGTAATAACCTTATAAAATAAGGATATTTATCTAAATTTTGAACAAAAGTCTTTAAAAAAAAGAAAATAGAGTGTGGCACGCCACACCCTCACCTTACCTATGTCCGCCCCTGTGCAGGTGCATTGATTTCACAATTAAATAGGTGTCTCTGTCAAAATTAATTGAATTCGTTTCCATTAGCAGGACGTTCTCAGTTTTTCTTGTCTTTCATAGCAGTATTTTTTAGATCCATTACAGTAATATCTCAAATCCACGAGAGCGAACTTTTGATTGATCTTACATGAAACTAGGAATTAAGTATATATGACTAGTTACATTTCCAGTGATGAGAGTGTTGAGATTTAACCCTGATTAAATCCTCCAAAAGAAGAAGTGGAAGCAAGGAAGCTTGCCACACAAGAAAAGAATAATGAAGGAGTGACCAAGGAGTCACTTAGAAGAAGAATAAAGAAGTGGAAGCAAGAGATAGCTTACCCAAGGAAGAGGAAGAAAGCTTGGCGTGCGAGAAACAGAGGAACAAGAAGATGGACAACATGAAGTCCAAGTAAGTTGGGTAAGAAGAATAATAGTAACTAGTTAGTTGGTAAGCTAACTAAATTAAGGTGGAGTTGTTTGAGTTAGGCCTGGGCATTTTACCCGGACCCGAAGACCCGAACCGAAACCGACCCGAAAATACAGGTTCGGGTCCGGGTCCGGGTCCATACTAAGTACCTATTGGGTCTTTTTTTTTGGACCCGTGGGTCTCGGTTCGGGTCCGGGTCCTACCCGAGACCCGTTCGGGTACCCGAAGTACACGCAAATAATTTTATATACTAGGTATATTTGGGTGATTGGGTATATTTTTGGTATTTCAGATTTTTTTTAAGGTTTCGAGTTTGGATTTTCGGGTATAATTGTAGGTTTTTGGTGAAATTTTAGATTTTTAGAAAATATAATTTGGGTATTCGGGTAAAATTCGGGTATGTTTTGAGTTTTCGGGTCTGATTTTGGATAAATTTTTGGGTATTTTTGCGGTTCTTCGGATATTTTTTAGAGTTTTCGGGTCCAGTTCGGGTACTTCGGGTCTATTTCGGGTCCTAAATACCCGAACCGACCCGGATCCGAAATATACCCAAAAATTTTGGGTATTTTACGGGTATTAAAATTATAGACCCGAACCGATCCGGACCCGACAAGACCCGACCCGGAACCGACCCGGAACCGACTCGGAATCGACCCAAAAAGTTATAGGTACCTATATGGGTCTAAATTGCTAGGACCCGAAGGACCCGGACCCGATAATACCCGACCCGAATCCGAACCGAAGACCCATATAGGTACCTATAACTTTTCAGAGGGGTAAATATTGGTGGCTAAAGCAAGTTGCTTGTAAGCCACATACCTAGAAGTAAGGTGCAAGTGGGAGTTGTTGAGCCTAGAGTTGCAAGTAAACATGTGTGTAGTAGTTAGAGTTTAACTACGATAAGTATGTATGTGTTGTTGTAAAAGGTTTCCAATTCTAATAAAAAGGAAGTTGGAAAAAAAAACAACGTAGACAATTAAAGATAAAATATCTTCTCTCCCTACAAGAACAAAGAAAAACGTAAATGAGAGGTTACAGCGAGTGTGAGTTTGTGCTTGTGTTAAAGATAAAACACAAGTGAGTACAAGAGAGTGAAGGCCAAACCAAGAGCCAAAATCACAACAGAGGGTGTCCTATGTATTTAAGATAGGGTTATCATGGAATTATCGTAGCGTGTTACTCTCGACGAACGAAATTTTATATTTTACGTTGGATTAATTAAGATGAATATTTAACCATATATTATACGGTTTAAAAAACATAAAACATTTACTATACGTATACGGAGTAACTTTAAATGCCACAAATACAGAAATCTTAAAATGCCAAAATTTTGCTACGTACGAAATATTATTATTTCTGGTCCCATTTTGGTTTATATAAATTCTACCATAATAAAATTCATATCTAGTCGACAGTAAGAAAACATCGAAAACCCTATAGTCCATGCATATATGTTTTTTGAAAGGGCCATGCATATATAATGTTGGTCTTTTTTGTAACATATATAATATATACGATTTTTGTTGATATTGCATTTCTTTTTTTTTTTTTTGATAATCCAGTATCCGACCACTTTTGCGTGATCGACTAGTCCACCGGGCCTAAGCCCATGCCATTACAGGATTTTTAAGCGTCCACTAAAAGGCCCCTGGTTACGCGAAATGGTCTGGAGGGCGAGAGGCAGCCCATGTAAAACTCCTCGTGGCCAACGCGAATCGAACCCGGGACCGTATCGGGGCCGAAGCTCCCTCAAGTACCACTAGGCCAACTCGAGTTGGTTTGCATTTCTATTCCTACATCGTTGACACCTTTATATATATAGTTAAAAGTTTACATATTGGATTTTAATATTTTAGTAGAGTTGAAAAATGTTTTAGTACTTATATGCAATTTATTACGTGCGCTGCAGCTATTCATACATTTGAAGTTGACCTACGCAGTTAAAATTAGGTCAGCATAGTTTTGAATGTAATGACCTATGATACAAATTAAATAGTACAGTATTACATTCTTAACTACATAAAGTAAAACTACTACTATAAGTCTATAACATTAAATTTTTAATACATTTTTAAGAGTTGTCCCATTTAGTGGGCCTTTCTATAATAAAAATTTTGAGTACTATGTTTTTCAGTTTTTGGTTTGTTGAAGACTTTTATTTTTTGAAAAAAGGGCTGGCTTGTTGAAGACTTGAAGGCATCATCCATGCAACTCACTTCATCGTTTCATTCAGTAGTCATCAATTTTCGGGAAAAACTGTCATTTCATATCCAACAACATATCAAGATATATTTAATTCATATCCGATTTATATAGCAGTGCCAAAACATATCTGAACTTATATGGCTGTGCCAAAACATATCCGATTTATATTTTTTAGCGAAATCATACACCAGTCGCCACATCAGCTGCCACATCATCCACTTGTGTTCGCGACTGGTCAGCAAAATTAGCTAAATAGTGTTTTCAATAAAGTAAATCATACATCATCAGCTAATTTTGCTGACCATGTGTACAATTTTTTTTTTGAAAAAACTAAATAGTGTTTTCAATAAAGTAAATTTATAGAAAATGTAAAAATTTATAAATTTTTATTATTTAATAAAATTAACAAAAAATAATTAATTAATTAAATTTTAATCTTATATAAGAGATAGATCATATCACAAACCGTCCTTATAAGAGTTATATATGTGTTGTAATGATTCAAATTCAATGCTAGTGTTGCAGTACTCTTTATTAATCATGGGTATGTTATCATAATTTTTTTAAAATGTAAACACATCCATGATTAATTAAGAGTAACACGACTCGAACACTAGTATTTAATTTGAATAATTACAACAAATATATAACTCTTATAAGGACGGTTTGTGATAGGATCTAAATATTTTCGAATATCTCTCTTATATAAAATTAAAATTTAATTAATTAATTAATTTTTGGTAATTTTACTATATAATAAAATTTTACATTTTCTATAAATTTATTTTTGTAAAAATATTATTTGTACACTTGGCATCATCGTCAACAAAATTAGCTGACATAGCATCCACGTGAATAAAAGTGGATGATGTGGCGACTGGTGTATGATTTCGCCAAAAAAATTATAAGTTCATATATGTTTTGGCAATACCATATAAGTCGGGTATAAATTGAACATATGACAATATGTTGGGTATGAAATGACCGTTTTCCCTCAATTTTCTTCATTGTAGTATTGCCTTTTCTAGAAAAGCATGACCAGTCAGACAAGAGAGGTATTACGATAAGTTAAGGTACCCCATATATATAGTGATTAGTGAATTAACATAGTTGTCATCAACAAAAAAAGTTTTTTTTTTTACAAAAAAAAAAACGGAGTTAGATGAACAAATACATGAATGTAACAAACAGTCCAACCAACCATGCATGGACTTTGGGTTATTCAAATGGGTTATTCAAAGTATGAAACTAGGAGTATGGCTAGCGCTCAATTTTCAGCCGATAGGTTATATCAAAAAAAAGTATGGCTAGCGAAAAAATGAATTAAACATCCATACAATCGTAATACAGTTACATCAGGAATTTCATATTTTTTTCTAAATAAATAAACCCCTCTGATATTTTTATCTATCATTTACAACATTTCATTAAGACCCTAAAAGTGAAAGATGTTCAAATAAAGACCATAATTAAGTTTCAGATTGATATGTTGAGGTCAATCTTAGGCTTTTTAATGGAAGAATTTGAAGGCAAAGGAACAATGGTATCGCATCTCGGACATGTCGGGTTGTTCTTCATCACCAAAACGTAAGACAAACATCCGGGACATCCTGCTGCCACCGGTGACGCAACCTCCAACATCATGCTATGATGATGATCGTCATCCGGTGACTGCCGTTTCTTGAACGTCGTAACTGCATCTCTCTTCGCTCTCTCTAGAGCTGATTTAACCTTGTCCAGCGTGCAAACGCTCTGGAAACTAAGGTTCGGTGATAAGGAGAGAGGACGGTCGGAAAAGGACGGCGTGGTGTCGTCGAAGAGGTTTAGCAAAGGCTTGGCCTGAGAGTTGCTTCGTCTCGGAGGAATATTCAAATCTTGAAACGTCGGTACTGTTTGATTGGTTTGCGACGTTGAGCGTCGTTGCAAATAAACTTTCCCTGACTGTTCAAAAACCACAACACAAGGATCAATCCATCCATCTAAAAATCTATCTCTTTGTTTATTCGATTTCACTTTAAAAAAGAACTACGAAACCAACATCTAATAATAAAAATTCTTAGATTAAGCTATAGGCATCTTATAAGTTATAAGTTCAAGTTTTGTTAGGAACTAAAATTATACCAACATAATACATACAGAGAAGTATGGACATACGAATTTAAATTTTTGTTTTTTTTTGCTAAACACGGATATAAAATTTTAATCATTCGAAAACATAAACTACAAAACCTAGATAGCAATAAAAATGAACTATCAAATCGAGACGTTTCTCCCATCCGGTGGGAACTTGAAGGTCAACGTCAAGCTCTAGTGACCGATCACCTCCTCCTCCTCCTCCTCCATCTCTGCCGCTTCCGAGGAGATCACGAGTCATAAGCGCCGCCGTTGTTTTCTCTCCGGAGGATTCTTTCACCACTGTTCTATCATCTTTGTAACCGCGCGCTTACTAAACGTACGAGGGAGCTGACATAAGCAGCCATACTAAGAGAAAGGTAGAGAGTAATGGGTTGTGTAAAAACGCAGAGAGATTTATACAGATGGAGTCAATATTAAGAGCCGAACGAAATGTAGAATCTGAGTGTAGGGAGAAATTAAATGCGAACGTTATATAATTTCAAAGTTTAATTAATTACGGTAATTTATTGTTCAATATTTCACGATTAATGTTTATTGCTCGGCTTTATTTTAGTTTCGTTCGAAATTGATTTTACTTTAATGAGGGGGTCACATTTATCGTTGTGCCATTATTGACTAGCATTTACATTTAATGAATTTAATGTGTGTTGATCTCTCTAACCTTTTAATTTTCTTTCTCTGCTTCACGCTCTACACGTTTTCTTACACCCTTACCATATTTTTCTCACATTTAAATTATTATTATTTTTTTTTTGATAATCCAGGGGTTCCCCGCTTCGCGGATCATTCCCCTGGGCCCGGTCAGGCAGCGGTCTACTTCACCCGGGAGGGCTTTATCTGGGCTGGATCGAACCCAGTATCGCTTTGGTGTCCAGAAGAGGCAGGGTAGTTTCCGCATGGGGAAGGAATCGAACCCGGATAGTAGTTGCCACCACAGGCCCGTCCTGCCACTTGGACTACCTCGTCCGGACATTTAAATTTCTAAGTACTGTATAATTTTTCATCTTTATTACATTAAATTTCCCTTAAATTTAAACGACCTCCTTAAAAAAAAACAACCCAAATAAGTATGTGTATTATCATTTCCTATATACTACGTGATGATAACTTGTTTCAGCCTTTTACATCTCGGTTTTACATGAGCAGAACACTATTTCTCCGTACTTCTATTGTCATTAAAAGAAAATCAAAGCTTGAGAGTTTACAAACCATAGCTTGAGAGTTTAAGTCTTTCGACTGAGACCATAATTTATTCAAAAAAAAAATACTACTATTTATTTTGGAAACGTAGTAAACAACACTTATTAAGCATCATTCGAACCTGTAAAACTAATATAGAAAAAGAGCGTCATTTTAGAATTACAAAAAAAATATCATTTTAACATGTTTTTCTTGTTACAAAAAGTGTGATTTTAGAATTTTAATATAACTTTCAACTTAATATTAATTACAAATATATTGGTTTTATAAATAATTTCATTTATCTTAAATCATATTGGTTAAATCATATTGGTTAAATATGTGTAATTAATAAAAAATTAAATGCATTTTAACTACATTTTAATCTATGTGAAAATATTAAAATAACATTCTTTATAGAACGGAAAGAGTACAAGAGTACATAATGGGTTCTACTATTGGCATATAAGCTCCTAAAACATGTATTAATTGTTTGAAAAAGTGTCTACCATATAATTAGGTATCCAAAAATTGTGATGGTTATATAATTTTAGGAATATTATATTAGTGTTGATATTGTTTTATACTTCAGAGTCAGTATTATAGTTATATTTTTTTTTTGCATGCAAACGGCTATTCTATTACTCAAACTTGAGGTGGTCTACGTAATCAGACAGGAATAGAACAACCAATAAAACAAATAGATCTATGAAATGAACGAGCATTTCTATCTAGTGAATCAGCAATTCCATTTTGCGCCCTTGGGATGTAGATGATCCTAAATTCCGGAAAACACATCTGGAGAATTTGGATGACTTCCAGCTCAGTTGAGAAGTTTAGCCAAGCTTGTAGATCCGCGATCATTGCAATCAGGTCCTTTCAATCTGTCACAAATCTCTGACAGGTCGAGTGTTGTAGCATGCTCTCCATTCCCCATTTCAGCGCTTCTAGTTCCGAGTGTAGTGATGTCTCCCGCCTCTGTAAATTTCGTGTCCCCAAAAGTTGGATCTTCTCCATGCTATCCTTCCAAATTCATCTAATTCCACTAAATTGATTAGTGATGGTCCAAAAACCATCAACCATACAAATATTGTGCAAGCTTAAGGCTTGTGTTTCTTCCACGGTTTGCGTTTGTAGAGGAGCATATATATTATAGTTGTATATAAATGGATACATTTTGAATGAATAAATAGTACTACACTTTTTCTTGCTAAGAATATAATAGCACTACATTTTGTGCATTATAGTAAAATGGTTTATATAATTTGTTAATATTTTATTCTACTTGTAGTTGTTATTAGTTATTACTGTTGATATTGTGGCCGTTCACTCAAGTTTCAGGATGATGGTTGCATGTGAGTACATTTTTAGTGAAGAAATAGTATTTTCTACATTTTGGCAAATAAAAAATAGTTGTAATTTCTAAATTACTACTAAATTTCTTGAAATCAGTCGTATTATGCATTCACGGAATTATACTAATATAGGAGTGTACTTTTATTTTCTTATAGTAATTGTTACAAGAGGAATCGTCAAATGGTGGGGAGGATTTATAGGAGGAAGAGCCGAAGTGTATTAATTGCGATAGAGAATGAAATTGAGACGCATTAAATGCTAATCGTCTCTCCGTAATAACTTTTCAAACTTTCCCTTAAAAACATGATTAACCGAGGGTTCTTAAAATGAAGTTATTAGAGGAATTATTCTTGGGTTCCCTTAAAAACATGATTAACAGCTAATAGAATTTCATTATTTCAATTCGATATCTTTTAAAAAAGGAAACAAAATATTTTCAAGTTATATTATGTTTTTAAAATAAAAAAGTAAAAAAACAAATAGCAGTTACAGAAAAAAAAAATTAAAAAAAATCTTTTTAACGTCGTCAGCAAAACATTAAACCCTAAATCCTAATCTCTAAACCCTAATCCCTTGGGTAAACCTAAACCCTTGGGTAAATCCTAAACCCTTGGGTAGAGTTTAGGGTTTAGAGTTTAGAGTTTTAGGGTTTGTTTTTATTTAGAGTTTAGGATTTATCTAAGCGTTTAGGGTTTACCCAAGGGTTTGGAGTTTAGGATTTAGGGTTTAGGGATTAGGATTTAGGGTTTAATGTTTTGCTGACGACGTTAAAATTTTTTTTTTTTGTAATTAGTACTATTTTTTATTTATTTCTTTTTACCTTTTAATTTTAAAAAGATAATATAATTTGACAATATTTTGTTTCCTTTTTTAAAAGATATCGAATATGAAATAACACAATCCTATTGGTTGGTGAACCTAGAGGTTCACCCGAAGGGGTGAACCCAAGAAAAAATCTTCTTAGAGCAACGTTAACCCTATAATCTCTTATGAGTTTTTTAAATGATTATTTAATTAATTAATTATACTTTAATTGTACTTAAGAACTCAAGTTAAGAAACTATTAAAATGTGTGCTTCAATGCTAGTTTCTTAATTACGGATTCTTAAAAAAGTTTAACTTTTTTTTTAAAGATAAAATTTATTTATTAAATAAAACATAGTAAAAGAGAATATTTTAAACATAAATTTTAAAGTTAAAAAAAACAAACATTAATAAAATTACTGAGAATAATTTGAAAGAAATATTCTGAACTCAGTTGTTGTCTTCATCGCGTCCAAATTTACTCCATAAATATTCAACCAAAACAGCTTTGAGTTGTTGATACATTTGTCTATCACAAATTCTAGTTCGAACACCCATCATATTGGCGATATTTGTAGGCATATCTGTAGACAAATCGAGATCGACATGTGAACTTCCGGTGTCTTCTCCTTGTTGTAACTCTGAAACATCAAATTGAGTATATCCGTCTCGTTCGTCTTCTACAATCATATTATGGAGTATGATACATGTTCTCATAATCTTTCCAATTTTTACTTTATCCCAAAAAAGTGCATGATTTTTAACAATGGCAAAGCGAGCTTGCAAGACTCCAAAAGCACGCTTAACATCTTTTCGGACAGCTTCTTGATGTTGAGCAAATAAAACCGCTTTCGGCCCTTGTGGTATTGGAATAGATTGGATAAAAGTTACCCATATCGGATAAATACCGTCGGTGAAATAGTAAGCCAAATGATACTCTCTTCCAATGACAGAGAAAATGACTTGCGGAGCTTAACCTTTTATTATGTCATCAAAAACAGGTGAGCGATCAAGAACATTGATATCATTTAAGATATCTGGAGGTCCAAAAAATACATGTCATATCCATAGATCATACGAAGCAACCGCCTCTAAAACGATTGTGGGATTTACCGAACCATGTGAATATTGCCCTTTTCAAGCGGTGGGACAATTCTTCCACTCCCAATGCATATAATCGATACTTTCTATCATCCCAGAAAATCCACGATGCTCACCAATATCAAGTAGACGTTGAAGATCAGCCGGTGTTAGTCTTCTTAGGTACTCATCGCCGAATAAATATATTATTCCTTCCACAAAATGTTCTCCACATGACTGAGTAGTAGCTTCACCGAGTCGGAGGGATTCGCCAACAGCATCAGCCGCAGTACCATATGCCAAGACACGAATGACTGCTGTACACTTTTGAAGTGGAGAGAGACTAAGCCTTTCGAGAGAATTTTTCTTTTTTCGAAAGAATTCAACTTTATTGGAGAGTCGATCAACAATACGCATGAACAATGGCTTGTTCATTCTAAATCGTCGTCGGAATAGATTTTGAGGATATGTTGGAGTTTCACTGAAATAATCATTCCATTTAAACGTACATCGCCTTCTTCACGATTCCTTTCTATATGAACTCGTTTTTTCCTTCTTCTCCTTTGTTATTCTTGATAACCATAATTAATGGAAAAATTCTCGAATGTTTGATCAAAATGTTGATCAAAATCTTCATCATCTACCCTCTCAAACGTGTTATGAGAAGAAAATGTCCTATAATAGATCAAATTTTAGAAAGTGTTTTTGATACTAAAGTGTAAATAATTTTTGTGATCAAGGAAAAGGAGAGAATGAGACAATGAGAGGATGAGACTTTGTATAACGAGAGAGAGAGTTTTTTCGATGCTTTGTAAACCAAAATGAGACGGAGGATAGAAGGAGAGAAGAAGAGATTAAAATTCTTGGCGAAAAAATACTTTATATAGAGAAGGGTTCAGACATTACAAGTCCATATAGCTGTCATACTCGTGACAAAGATAACGTGATTCTTGTGTGCATACAGACAAACATAAAGTGACTCTTGTGTGCATACGCACAGACATAACGTGACTCTTGTCACTTCCAAATAGAACTTGCGGCGTCCAAACAAAACGTGACAATGCTCATGCACACATAAGGACAACTCTTGTGACTTCCATATACGACTTGTGCATGACATCTCGTGACTTCTCTGGCACAGATACGGACATCTCGTGGCTGTCTCTCTGCACACGGAAAGAGATACAATAATAGACAAGTTAGCAAATGAAGCAAAACAGGTTTATATCATATTGAACAGGCACATAGAAACATAACATAGAAATAGAACATGTTTACATCATATTGAACAGGCACATAGAAACAGAACATATCATATCATATCACATTGAAACATTGAAACATACAAGATCAAACATAGAGCATAGACCGAAGACACATACACCATAGACCAAAGATGAATCATAGAGCAAAACAGAACATGAAAAATAGACCACACACAAGCGTTTGACACTAATTACCCAACATCTCTGTAATTAGCTTCTCTTTTAGAGCATTTTAAAATTCAGATAGGGGCTCTTTTTTTGAAATGAGACTCCCGAGCAAACCCATCTATTTAAGTCTTTTTTTAGCTGCCAAGTCTTTCTCTTTGATAAACCACATGCCTTGAAACTCCGACACAGCCTGCTGATCTACTATTGTTCTCTTACCAGAATCTCCTTTCGATGCCTTAACACCAGGAGGACGTATGGTTGGTTGATCACCTAGAATGGTAGTTGCTTGAGAGCTTGCTGACTGTGCTCCATCCTCACACCTTCTCTTCTTAGCGCTTGATGATTGTGGTCCATCAAGCTTAATACTCGCCAGCGCACACCATTTCTGGTCGTTCTTCAGCTCCTCCCAAGTATGGTGAAGGTTAAATTTAATCTTATGATCGTTGTAGAATATTTTGTATGTCAGGTTAACAGTGTCACTGTCACTCTGACCACTAGTTTTCTGTCTTGTTGCAGCCGCATAGGCTCCACAGAACTTGCAAACAAGATCGTTCATCTTCCACCACCTTTGCTTACACTGAATAGGCTCTCGTTCTTCACCTCTTTCCACCTTTGGACTAGCTGCAAAGTAAGCTGTAATGCGCTTCCAGAAAGCCCATGTTTTCTGCTCATTGCCTACTACCGGATCCTTGTTGGTGTTTAACCCTGCGCTAATGAGCAGCACATCATCAGAGGGAGACCATTTCTTTCTTTCTTTGCGCTGTGTAGGTGAGTCTTCACAGAATCTTGATGTTTCAGTACCTTGAGTACTAAACACAAGCAGTTGTGAACCGCAATCATAAGGAAATGGTTCGGGAAAGTGACAATCTTGTTGATTGTTCAAAAAGTTAACGAAATTGGAGGTCTGACTATATGGATTCATAGAATCCATATCCCAACATGTCAGAGAAGTGGAGAAGTGAGAAAGAAGTCAGAGAAGTGAAGAAGAAGAAGAAATATGTTACAGGACGACTACAAAGGGAGAAGTGAAGAAGGAAGTCAGAGAAGTGAGAAAGAAATCAGAGAAGTGAGAAATAAGAAGAAATGTGTTACAGGACGACTACAAAGGGAGAGGATGTTGGAAGATGAAAAGAAAGATAAAAATAACCCCGGTTTTATAGATGAAAAGAGAAAAAGATTTTGTGAGATAGAGTTGCGCTGAGTAGACATATATCTAACTTATTTATTACCTAACTACTATCAGAAGCATTCATCACAACAAGCATTCATCACAACAAGCATCCACTAATCATATCCTAAATCTAACAAGCATTTATTAACCTAACTACTATCCGGCCAAAGAAATTACGAAAATAGCTAGAAAATGATTTCAAGTTTTGCACAGTTACTTCAACGACAGTCTCAAGTTGTGTTTCCTTGTCGAAATACTGGATGTGTAAGCATGTTCACATCGCCCTCAACCCTGTCATAATTAGCAACACAATGAACTTAGATCGCTTTCCAACTTCAACACACGCACTTATGTTATTCATATCCAGTGATATGAGATAAGCTTAAATACAGAGCCAAAGCAAAAATACATAGCCAAGTCTTTACCAGTTCGCAAGCTAAATTATCTTTAAAACACTAATTAAGATTAATGAAATTGAAAGCAGAAGGATGAGGTGAGCAAGTTAATTACTTGGGAAGTGATCTCCAAACTGTAGAGATCGTGAGCCAGAGATGAAAGGCCGACGGAGGCGACGCCGTGAGGACCGAGACACTCATCATCCGAATGGGTTTGCATCGTTCTTCTGCCGGAGAAGACGAGAAGCGACGGAGGAGATGCCGTGAAAAATGAGACAGTCGTCATCCTTGGAGGGTTTCGATTCTTCTTCTGACGGAGAAGACGAGAGAAGAAGGAGGATCGAAAGAGAGAAGACAGACGATCAATGGTGGGTTTCGATGCTTCTACTGACGAAGAAGACGAGAGAAGACGGAGGAGATACCATGAGGAGCGAGAGAGTCGTCGTCTTTTGTGGTGGGTTTTGATCCATCCTCTGTCACGGAGAAGACGAGACTGAAGACGGAGGATCGGTGGTGAAAGAGCGGTGGTGGGTTTCGATCGGTGGTGGGTTTCGATCCTTCCTCTGTCACGGAGAAGACGACAAGAGGAGAACGAAGACGGAGGATCGGTGGTGGAGGAGCGGTGGTGGGTTTCGATCGAGATCAGTTTCGAGCCTTCCTCTGTCACGGAGACGACGACAAGACGAGAACGAAGCCGGAGGATCGGTGGTGGATTTCGATCGTGATCAGTTTCGATCTTTCGTCTGTGACGGAGAACACGAGAAGACGAGAAGTGAGAAAAGAAAAACATAAAAGAAAATAGAAAAAACAAACTTTTCCTAGCTTGTCGACACGTGTGTGAAACACTACTCTCAAAACTGGTCACAAAATACCCCATTTAAGGATCGGTAATAACTCTTTTCTTTTGTTTTGATTTAATTAAATCACTTTTTATACTTAAAAACTCCTTTAAGGATCATTGATAATCATGGTCTTATATTCCGCTAAGAACTCCACTCTAAAAACTCTCGATTAATCATGCTCTTACTACAGTGATTGACTAATTCATTTTTATTCATCAACCGTGATTAATTAATTATGATTAATAATTAATGACTAATTCTGTAATTGATTACGCTCGAAAGTCGTTGCAGATTTTTTTTTTTTTTTTTTTAAACAATTCTTCTTTCAATTGCCATTTTCGAACTTTCTATCCCTATTGTTGACATTCAGTCTTTCAGAACACATTAGCATCACTTCTTAAATTGATGATTTACAACCATGAGCAAAACTATACCAACATTACTTTTATTTATTTATAATATTGCAGTCAACATTTGGAAAAATATTTAAATTACAACTAGAAAAGGACACATATTAAAAACTGGTTTTTTTAGGAAAAAGGAAGGTATAAGCATTTATGAATAGACCCAAAGAGCTTTGAATAATAAAGTTGAAGTTATTTTTTATTTTTTATTTTTTTTTGGTAAATCTGAAGTTATTTTAGTTTATCTATTAGAACATCTCCAAAAAGACACTCTATTATGAAGTTTTAAAAACTCTATATTTAAAGTTTGAAGCTGTTCTTCTCTAAAAAAAAAAACTTCAAAATTAACTTCATAACTATTTGTATATTATATTATAGTCTTAATAATTTTCATAATTAATCTAAATTCATAAAACTTTTGTAAATAACTAAGCACATATATAAAAATATGACAACAATATTAATTAGTAAAATGTTATATTAAAATAAAAAATTTAAATAAAAATAACATAATTAATATTAAACTTCAAGCAAAATATTGTATTATTCCATAAAGTTATTTCCGTAATGCATATATGATCAACTAGTGCATTTCGAAGTAAAAAATATTTCTCTTTATTTTTAGGAGAAATTTCATGTTTACCACTTCTATAGTACCACTTTTCATCTTTACCATCACTAAATGGACATTTTCAAAAATACATTCTTCATTAAGTGACAAAAAACTCTTATGTCATTGTTCTCTATATATATAATAATCATTATTTAAATAAATAAAAAAGTAAAAAAAAAATTATATTTTGGAATTATACTTTTTCAAATTCAAACTTTTTTATAATTTTTTTTTAAAAAAATTTTTCGGAATTTTTTTTTCAAAATTTCTTTTTGAAAATAGAAATTATGTTTGAAACTATTTTCTAAAAATTTTTTATATTTTTTTAAGTATTAATTTATATATTTATTAGAATCCTAAATTTCACATTCCAAAAACCCTATCCCACCCCTCAACTCTAAACCATAAGTCTAAATTAGTTAACTCTAGGGGTATAAGTGTCTTGTACCCTTCATTAAAAGTGAGGGTAAAAGTGATTAGTGTAAATATAAAAATGATACTATGAATGTGGTATTTATGACAATTTTTCTTATTTTTAAGTTGTAGATTACAAACTAAAAATTGTTCAAATCATGTGATCTTAAACTTGTAAATACATTAGATCTAAACAAAAAAGTAAAAGAGGAAAATAAATATTGCTAAATGACTTAATTTCTATCGTTGATAATTGATATTAATACTCAGTGAATACATTCGATCTGAATAAGAAAAAATCGTACGGAAAAGACATCAAAAGAACAACAACAACAACAACAACAACCACATTTGGTTACACAAAATTTGTTTGGACAACATTTTGGAGATTTTGGAGGTTCCAGATCAAATATTTTAAATCTTATTTTAAAATTTTATATGTAAAACTTAAATTTATAAAAATTGAAAATTTTAAATAATGCCCACATATAAATTACATAGTCTTAGGAGGGGTGTATTCAACTAGGAATTTGAAGTGATTTGTATTAAAATGACAAATCCATTGTTATTCAAACGTGGATTTAAAAAAAAATACTTTAAAATCTAGTGTTATTGAACTTACTATTTCATAAAACACTCTGAAATCTACTGTTATTGAACAAAATTTAAGTTAAAGATTTTAGAGTACTTTAATTGTTTCTAGAGTGTTTGAGGAAAATTTATTAGTTATAAAAATAAAAATCTAAATCTCAATGTTTTAGATAAGATTCTAGAGGGTTTTAACAAAAATTACACCAAATTCTCTAATTCTCCTACGATTATCTACAAACTCATTAAAAATCAAATCACTTTAAATTTCACATTCAATACATCCAACACGGCTGGTTTATGAGGAGGATGCTACTCAGTTACTCTCCTAATAAGACGGCTGGGCCTAAATGTGTAACCGCACCAATTAAATTTCGTATTCAAATGGGAGACTGGTGGGGTTATTACTCATTCACGCATTCCTCTATTTCAATTTATTTTATGTTTAAAGATCTTTTGCGCTAATTTATTATTTTACGCCTGTTATTAAACTTTGAAAAGTATTATTGGCAAAATATTTAATAAACAATGAAAAATGAGGTTATATTTTTAAGCATTTTATTTAATTTTTTATCAGTGTGCAAAAACTTAAAACTTGAACTAAATTGTAAGTTCGTAACAAAATATATATACAGAATATTAAGATATGAATTCCATTTCTTAGGTTGGATTGGAAAAGTTATAATCCTCAACCGGGCCTCGTGGTCTGGTGGTATAGGAACATCGGCTGAGGTGCCCGCCATCACGAGTTCGAGACCCGGCCACAACGGATTTAACATGGTTTCTGTTTGGCCGCCATGACCTGCCAGTTTCGGTTGGACGCGGTGGGATAGTCGGACTAAGGTCCGGATACCTAGATTATCAAAAAAAAAAAAGTTATAATCCTCAATCTATTTCTGGATACATATATGTATTTTTTTTGTTAAGTATGTGAATTTTCATTAATATACAAACCTAATGAATCTATGATATAGAAGTTTTTTTTTGGGATATACAAGGTTTACTTTACACAAAACGTCCCAAATATTGTATCCAGATGTAGATTGATCAGGCACAATAGTAAAAATACTGTATCAAAAACTACTCGTATACTATTACGAATTTACTAAAGCAGGCACTAAAAATGTTCACTACATAAAAGTTCATTCCTCAATCCTCACGTACTTTAGTCCTCCATCAACTGATATGATATTTATTTAAGCATCTAAAATCACCTTCGTCTATCTTACTACGACTTCCCTCTTCATTTGTAAATGGAAGAATCAGTTTCTTAAACCCACTAAGTATAAGATTTCTATGTAGGCATTATTAAACTATTTCTAAACAGCTGTACAATCATCGCCAAACTAAAAGATTCGGTTCGCTGTTAGCCTATTCAACTCACAAATTACTTATGGTTACCGTTATTTAGTTCAATCATCGCCACCACACCATAATATTTGTAGCTCGCGGGTTTCAAATAGATAGATCCATTTAGAGTATTACTAATCCCAGCATGCTTAAGAAGGCCCAACTACATCATTTCACATGTCTTTTTCATTAGTTGGATTGATAACGTCGGATCCATCGTTTTTCTTCTTCTTTTGGGTAAAAACGTGGGATCCATAGTTGGGCCTACAACATGGTTAAACGCGATTTAGTTCAGCGGCTTAAGACGATCTCTAGTAGAAAACAATCAAAAGTGATCATTTAACTACTTGATTAAAATGCTTCTTTATTTCACACTAGTGGTAGTGCCGGGTTTGTATACTTTATTTTTAATAAATTTTAAATCAACTATATAGTCTTACTAAATAGAATATTTTCAAATATACGAAGATGCAAATATGTTGGAAAAAAATAATTATTTACCCGTTTTATTTGATAGCAGTTAGCAACCGTAGTGTGTATCACTTTGTTCTGACGTTGCTTAGGTCAAAGAAATATAGTATAAGTTGTTTTCATTGATCCATTCAATAGTTGATAGTTGAACTTTAAACATAAATGATAAATGTATCTGAAGTTCAATACCGACTTCGACATAACCACAACTTTAAATCATTTTAGACAAAGTTGACATTTATTACACAAACTTGTTCTCTTTTATTCCTGATAGAACAAGCAAATCACAAATGGATGTGCTTATTAAGCAGAAGTTGTTCAAGCTTGTGCAGTGAAAGCTCCAGCTTCAGTCAACATAGGAACCAACTTACCGTCTCTGTGCAGTTTGGTTACCGCTACAAAACAATGAAAATCGCAAAGATTTTGGTTTAGAGGAAACACAATTGAAAAATCTTTTAAAAATTTGAAACAGAGTTTGGATCTCTTTGGTGAGTCTGGATCAGTGTAATATAGGGCTGGGCATCGATATTTGTTATTCGATCAATACTTGCTACTTGATTCGTACTCGGCTTGAAAAAGCAAGTATTTGACGTTGTCAAGTCAAGTAGCAAGTCCGCAAATTTTACTACTTGCAAGTACAAGTCACGTATCAAGTATTACGATTTTTTTCTAATACTCGACCCGTTACTTGTTTTATTACTTGTTATTGGTTCTAAAAATAAATATGACCTATTAAAATACTTGTTTTACTTCTGAAATTGTAATAAAAATTAAAAATATTATTCTATAGGTATTTTATATTATAAGTACTTATTTGAATGGGTTATATACAAACAGTAAATCAAATTACTTGAATTGATTGAATAAAGTAACAAGTATATGGAAAAATAAAAGTATTTATTCCATGTTTAGTTGTACTTATCAGTTTTGGTACATTTAGTTTTAAAGCTTTAAACCTAAATAAACAAGTTACCAAGTAATTTGCAAGCATTAAAAATATAGGAAGTACTTGATTACTAAGTACTTGATCGGATCAAGTACAAGTACAAGCCAAAAATTCTAATACTCGCACAAGGCAAGTCAAGTAGCAAGTAGGGCAAAAAGACCAAGTACTCGGCTTGCGCCCAGGCCTAGTGTAATATACTCATCGAGTGTTATGGTCCCAGAAACATATACTTGAATTAAAAAATCTTTAGAAGAAACATAGAACATTTTGAATGTCAGCAGAACCTATACAAAAGATCAAACAGACAACCTAAACTCGAATCTCCAGAGAAAGCAAAGAAACATTCTAGAGTTGTTTCATGAACAAAACCTATGCATGTAGGGGCAGTAGAAAAATCTGAAATTTTCTTTGCCCTCAGAGAACAATCAGAACTTGCTCTTAAAACAAACAAACAAAAAACAGAGAAATTTTCGAGAATGTGATCAAAAACAGGAATACAAAAAAAAAACTAACCTCAAATTTCAAATACAGAAGCAAGAGAGCAAGCAGAACAAAACATACACTAAACATCAAACAAAAACCAAGACCCGAGTCACATCACAAAAGGCATAAATTAGATGAATATGTGATGAAGATTAGAGAATATTACTCTTTTTGTCAGGCACAATGGCAAAAGGTCTTTCACTCTCACACAGTATGGGCAAAACGACTTGGTGCAATTCCACAAACCGATCAGATCACACAAATAGTCTATTGTCTGCAATAAAATCTGTTTTATAAGCCTTGCAAGTGATGCTAAATTTGATCGTACTAATGAAGGGTACATGACTGCGGAACTTATAAATTCTTGACATGTGATTGTTTATTCAGAAAAAGATTTGCATTAATAAAAGAAACAACAACAACCACCGATCATCTATCATAGAAGTTTATGGGACAACAGAAACAACTTTGTTAGTCTATTGGTGTCTGGCTGTGTTAATGGTCAAAATATAAGAATAATTAGTTGAGTACCTTTCTGTCAGTACCAGCTCTTGCCACTGATAGACCATGGATTTTACCCACTTTTAGCCATGGTCTACAAGAGTTTTAATATATATTTACTACTATATAGAGTCTATTTAGAGTATTTACAGGTTCAAGTACGTTCTGGAGAAATATGGTTATTTTGGAGCCTTTTGAGGTGCTGAACTGCACAAATGCGTCGGATGTCTAGCTATGGATGAAGACTTTCCCACCGTTAGATTGAGCCCATATTTTTTACACAAGATATTGAGTTAGCTTTCCAATGCCACCGGTTTGAGGTCAATCAGCATCATGTAGCAGAAGTTATGCCCGTTTTACTGAAGAGTGGTCAGTCTGCCTCGTGAGAGGAAGCAGTCGAGGAGATGAAGGACTGTCGATCGATGTTGCAGCATTGGTGTCGGTCGACAGTGATGCCAGAATAAGGGCTGAGCGTATTTTATGACCGACTGAAGCCCAGAAGCAACCACAAATTACCAGAATACCCTTGGACGATCTAAAACCCTATTTATGTGTTTTCTAAGCCATTGTTGACTGCTAAGCTTTCTTTAATTCATAGTTCTAAGTTAGGAGAGAAAGGAGGAACTCCTTCAGAGTTCTCCTGGAACTCTTTTGGTTTTTATTATCTAATTTATTGCAGTTTTATATATATTCTTTCTATGACTTTTTGTGACAACTTCATGTCTGAATAGATCCACCTGTTAGGTTTAAGGGTTCAGATAGGATGAGGTATTAGGCCCAAGTATAGATTGCTGAGTTGTGGTAATTGTCATTAGAATTGTTCATTAATGCTTGTTTCTAGATTAGCTACCTAGAACTTGCCCTAGGATTGATAGATAAAAGCGAGAGCTTCATTCTCATCCTAAAAACATTCTAACTGAGCTAAGTTTCTTGCTATGAGCAAGGCGAAAGCTGATCTAGTGAGCTTAGTAAGCTACCATTCAACCCGCGCATAAAGCTTAACTAGAAGCGCGTCGATCGATATCATTATTGCATAATTGATCGACGGAGCAAAAGGTGTATCGATCGATATCCCTATAGGATTATCGATCGACACTTTCTATTGATCGACATACGATAGTTGAGATCATTAGATCTAGTTAATAGACAAGTCAAAACATGCGAGAGCTGATTGACTTGTTGATCAAGTAGTTAACCTTTATATTATCATGCATGCAACTCATTGGACATCTGTAGGATTATAATCCTGATCTCCTGAATAGAAACCCTAGATCTAACAACCATCCTTCCATCAAACAACTCCCTTCCAAGCTGAACAATTGTCTTGTTCAACTTGTTTATTGCTTTATCTATTGCTTTGCATTAATTATTTACTGCTTTATAAACTATTAGCCTAGCTTAATCATAAACTGTTTAGATCTAATTGGTTCCCTAGCTCCCTGTGAATTTGATCCCTAAGTACTACAACTCGACCTCTTATTTGAGAGAGTATAAATCACTCCTTAGGGTAATTTGAGTGATATCAAATTTGGCGCCATTGCCGGAGAGCTTTGATCGTCATTAGATCTTGTCTAGTTATATTTAGTCTAGGTTTTACTACTGTTCACAAAAAACTGATAAAATTTTTTCTTGTGTTTCAAGTACATCCATATGAGTACCAGAAGCAACAAGGAGATATGGCTCATACTAGTAGTAAGAGCCACTGCATTTGGAATGCGTGATCCATATGTCTAAGAGGGTAGTTGACACCCTCCAAGCAGCGTTTGGCAGCGTAGAAATCCAAGCGTTGATCGACACAATTCATCCCGTGTCGATCGATACTGTTCATCCGATGTCAATCGATACTGTTCAACCTACGTCGATCGACACTATCCAACTTGTGTCAGACAACACTGTTCACAACGGTACTATTCACTCCAATACTGTTCATCATGATACTGTTCACCGAGGTACTATTCTTCGAGGTACTATTCATCCTGCGTCGATCGACACTGTTCATCTCCCGTCAACCGACACTGTTCATCCCGCATCTATCAACACTGTTCATCTTCAGTCGACCGACACTGTTCATCCTGCGTCGATCGACACTGTTCATCCCGACACTGTTTATCCAAATACTGATCATCGTGATACTGTTCATCCGACACTATTCATCCGGTGAAAAACGACACCACTTGCGGGGAGACAGAGAAGATCGAAGTGCTCATACTTACAGTCGACGAGAATGGGATGTTAAGAGATGAAGGAGGTCGCACTCGCAACAGCGCATGACAGTTGATTAATGCTCATGGTGCTGTGATCTCTGATGTGATTGCTGTTGCTGAGATGAATGTCTATGACCTGAGCCGAGAGTGGTATGATTGGTAGGTCAAGATCCCTTTCAGGGTCTTCCTCACCAAGATCCTAGAAACCACATCGAAGAGCTTGAGGATCTCGTGTCAAGGAGTGAGCAGAATGAAGTGTCTGAATACCATATGCTCTGCATAATATTCCCTTATTCTATCTCTGGGGATGCATTGAGCTGGTTCGTCAACTACGGCCAGGATCTCTAACTAGGTGGGAGGATATTGAAAGAGCCTCCCTTTACAAATTTCTTGATGATGTTGAAACAACTCGAGAAAAGGAGAAGAATGATAAATGGGACAGGTTCTTGGCATCGTTAGATGAGGAGTATATGATTCCAATACAGCTGCTTGACGACATTATGGCAAAAAGGGATGAACAACATGTTTCTGGAGAGCTGAGCTGAGTAGAGGAAGCTGGTACTGAAGATGCGACCTCAACGTCGACCGACGGCAAGACCTCAACGTCGACCGACGGCAGGACCTCAACGTCGACCGACGGCACGACCTCAACGTCGACCGACGGCAGGACCTTAACGTCAACCGACATCACGACCTCAACGTCGATCGACGTTACAACCTCAACATCGATCAACGGTACGACCACAGAATCGATCGCCCACACAATCCCAACGTCGATCGACAGAGACTCCTGTTTCCGATCGAGACCACTTGAAATCCCTGAAAGTTTGAGTTGTCCTCAGGACATCGCAGACTCGGCACAGAAGAACACTGATGTATCAAGTTGTTATCCTGACCCAAACGTAGACAGAGAAATCACCATGGAAGATTTCTTGGAGCTAGAAGAGTTCTTGGAATTGGAGGATGGAGAAAAGCTTGAAGACTTGGATTCGGGTGGGGAAGTCACTATGGAAGACTCCTTAGAGCTGGAGGAATGGCTTGAAGATATGGATCAGAATTTTAAGAAGAAGCTTGATGACGATCATCATACTTCGAGAGGAGATCTGGAAACTTCAAAGGCTAGCATCGGTCGACACCAACCTGATGAGATCGATCGACAGCCACCCCACTTATCGATCGACACCACCCACCTAATATCGATCGATGTCCATTGCTAGACGTTTCGCCAGGTTGCATAATTGAGATGGAACCGATTGAGAAGAGGATGTACATGTCTAAGGTCTCACACCTTGTTGTCCCTAAACATCAGAGACCACCTATCTGGACAGAAGAAGCTGTTGGGTTTCACAAAAGAGTGAAGAGGATACATGATCCTGTGAAGATTGTGGTTCCATGCGCTGTATTTGAAGCCGAATCTCCTATTCCGCCTGATAGAAGTATGCAGTTCAGCTCTTACAACGAGGTATTGAATGATCATCAGCACGTAGAAGCTTCTCAGAGAGGGTTGCGATTTAGAGATGAAGTCGATAAGGGCCCAGCAGAAGCAACATCAGAAGTCGATAAGGGCCCAACAGAAGCAGCATCGGTCGACACCGATCAGATACCATCGAACGACACCATAAATCGGCATCGATCGACATTACCACTTCACCATCGATTGACACTGGACGGATATCAGAGCAGAAGGAGATACCACCACGCGATCAGACACGTCTGGGAGAAAGAAGAGGAGGAATTGGAAGAAGAGAAAAATGATCATGGGTGATTCTCAGTTATCATTGATTCCTCAATTCTCAAATGGTGTTAGAAAATCTAGAGTGCGCAGCAGATGCTTCTCAAAGTCATTTGCAAAGGTTCGAACACTCCTTATTGCTGAGATGCTAGACAAAGGAGAAGAGTCTATGGAGGAGGCTTTCACACAAGAATGATAAAGCTTCAGAGAGCAGACATTGAGACTTGTTTTGGAGCATGTTCTCATCCTCATACGGACTAAATCAGATCTCCAAAGTCAAGCTAAATGACTATAACAAAGCGCTGAGTGGGAGGCAACCCACTATTAGGTAATTTCTTTCAGTTTAGTTTAGATTGTTACTGATAAAACTTTTTATTTATTGCAGGTCAAAAAAAGGATGAACAGTAACGACATTGTAGCAAGAAAATAGTCGATCGATATCATTATTGCATAATCGATCGACACTTTCTATTGATCGACATACGATAGTTGAGATCATTAGATATAGTTAATAGACAAGTTAAAACATGTGAGAGCTGATTGACTTGTTGATCAAGTAGTTGAGCTTTGCATTATCATGCATGCAACTCATTAAGCATCTGTAGGATTATAATCCTGATCTCCTGAATAGAAACCCTAGATCTAGCAACCATCCTTTCATCAAAAAACTTCTTGCCAATCTGAACAATTGTCTTGTTCAACTTTTTTACTGCTTTATCTATTGCTTTGCATTAATTATTTACTGCTTTATAAACTATTAACCTAGTTTAATCATAAACTGTTTAGATCTAATTGGTTCTCTAGCTCCCTGTGAATTCGATCCCTAAGTACTACAACTCGACATCTTATTTGAGAGAGTATAAATCACTCCTTAGGGTAATTTGATTGATATCAGCCATGAAACTGCTTTGCCCATGAGAGATAATAGTTATTAACAGAATTAGCACCAAAAACTGCATTTCTTCATTACATGCAGAAAAAAAGAGTCTCATTTCAATCTCAAGGCACAATTATATAGATGTCTGCTCTAGAAGTGTTTGATCAAGAATTGGAAAAAGATCATAGATATGGCACCGTAACAATGTAATTCAGTCATCTTTTATTCATTTTCTATTGGTTAGCTTTTTTGATGTAAGAAATGATCCAGAGTAGTAAAAATCGTCTTTCCACACAAAAAGCTGTAAAAAGAACTTACTGATTATGGAACTAAGAATCGTTCAGAGCAGATATAAGTTCCGAACATATAGATATTATGGAGAAGATACAGAACTTACAGTTGGTCCAGAGTCGTGGAGCTAAGAATCATTCATACTCATCTCAACAACTCTGATATCCTATGGAAGTTGTTTCCTTGCATTTTGTCACTAACATTCATGGAAGCGAAACTAATTAGTACGACTTTCATATAAACCGGAAGAGAAAAATTTTAATACCAGGTATGATTATAAACATACCTGAGCGGGCTTGCATTGACTGTCACAAGTTCGAATTCTGAGATAGCCTTTTCAACATCTACGAAAACTCGCTGTGCAGGTCGTTGTGCGGCCAGTTATCCTAACATTCATGCAGCCTGTTATGTCAGAACAAACCCCAGATCCAAAATCATAAAAGCAAGCATGTTTAAGGTTTTGATTTAAAAAGGTATGTTTCAGGTTAAGACTAACACTGTTTGATTCATGCAATTAGAGATCATGGGAGCTTAACATAATCACATGCTTAGAGATTTTTTTGTGTAATATCCTAAATGGAGTGACAAATATATCAATGTCACAGATCTCGTCCTCGTAAACATATTTAGTAGCTAAACCTTCAGGGAAAAAAAATCAAAATACAACGGAAATTCCAAGACGAACAAAACAGAAAACTCAACAAACACAAAAAACATCAAGTTCTAAGAGATAAAACATACACAGTGATAATATAAAAAATGGTTTTAAGTGTAACAATCAAAAATTAGAAACTTAAACAAAAACCTAAGACAAATCTTCATGAAACAATAACAAATGCTTTCATGTCAAATCCAATCACCAAGTGCATAAATTGATATACGATCTTACCATCAAAGCAGTGGAAGCTTTGTGAGCTTCGTCTTTATTTTAAAGCGGACAAATGCAAAAAGCGTATCACCTGTCATAAAACGACAAAACAATACACATCAGATAAGAGAAGCAGGAGCTGACTCAATGACAAAGACACGAGACCATAGTTTCTCCTGACAATCGATCTCCGGGAATAAAGGCATCCACGACCTTTCATACTTTGCGAACAGAGGATAAAGATCATATGCAGTCGTACCTACCCAACATAGAACAGAGCCCTAAATCTCTCAGAACAAAGATTATGATTTAGATTTCCAGATAAAGAAGATTTCCTTCAGGTGTTAAAAATACATGTTCTTTGAGGAGATAGTACCTGGTGAGGGTGGCTATGATAAATTTGGCCTGGGCTTCAGGGAGAATAACTGAAGTCTCCGAAACTCCATGGTAGGTCTAATAAATCAGAGGCAGAAGAACAATACGAACCCTAGAATTGGATTTGCGGTTCTTGAAGACGAAGAGTTTGACTATCGATAACAAACGTCATAAGCCCACCGTAATTAAATCTCTGAAGCTAAAAAAAATCAAACGAAAACGACAAAGAAAAAGAGTTGGACACGTGTCCAAAAATGTCATACCCTCATTGCTGATGTGGCAGTAGAAAAAGGGAGAAAAAACAACTTTATTGTTATAGATATTATCATTCCTTTTTATTTGTTATTATTTAAATATATTTTTAAGTCTTTTTTTTCTGAATTTTTTTTCGTAAGTTAGTTTCAAAACTCATATGTATAAATAAAACTTTTTTCGTAAGTCAGTTTCAAAACTCATATGTATAAATAAAAAATTCATATCAAAATAATATTAAATAACATGATAATGACTATAGTCAATCTCACAACGCGGTTAAACACAATTAGCTGAGTCAAATTATATCAGAAAAGAGGTATTTTGGACGAGTGAATCTAACATATCCCTCTCGTTTTTTCTCTAAAAGAAAAGCGTCGTTCATCACGGTTGGAGGCCAAATGATCGACGGCGCCCTCGCTGGAAACCGTTGTTTGTCTCCCTACTCAGATCTTGAGCAACTTGTCGGGATATTCATTGTCCGAAGTACTTGAAAGTGCCTCTCTCTTGTCACAGTGGTTTGGTTGGATCTCTGGTGCTTGGGTCTCTACGGCTGTCCGATTCTTTGTTGGCCTGTTGTGATACGCCCTAAATTGAAGGATCACTCTAAGGTTGGTGGATTGGATAAGCCTTGCACCGAATGAGCTAGAAAGCACAAATGATCAAGGGCTGTGGATCGAAAAGTGACACAAGAGGTGCGTAAAGTCTCTTGATACTACCAACTTCTAAGCCCGAGATATGACACACTCCGACGACTCAGAAGATAAGATATTCGATGAGGAACAAATGATTCAACAAGTTAAAAGAAAAAGGTTTTTATTAAAAAGTTGAATGAATTGAAACAATACAAAACAAGCCTTTATATAATAGGCAATCTGTAAAATTAAATACTCTAGTCAAACATAGAAAATATAAAACTTATGAAAACTAGGAAGACTTTGAATCATGACCAGAAAATAGTTGTCTTTGACTTGACCAAAGGTTGGACGGTTTTGTTGACTGGCTCTTCGGCTGGTCGAGCCCTTTCGCACGGTCGACGGTCTCGGAATTGCCGTCGGATTGACATATTATTCAACCATGGAATGTAGATTCTTGTTGGACCTTTCTTGAACAACTTCAAACACTGATTTCTGAATGAGAAAAAGGCATCCATGCTTTGTATCAAACCCATTAGCTTCTCTCGGTCTAGAACTTCATGGATCAAACCGATAAGGACTTGAAAATGCCCATTAAGCCAAACCATGATCAGTGTATTAGCTGGTGTGTTCTTGATCATCATACCTTGGTCAACGAGGCTGATCAAGGTCGCATCATTCCCTCCTCCTTTAAGAGGAATTGTCCTCAAATCTGAACCTTCTAGGATGAATGAACCGACATTCTTCTGCTCCACTTTTGCTATCTCTTTCGCCAAGGACTCATTATTGTTGTTTTGATCACGTGTCTCTTCTCCTGGCTCAAATATGAAGTTTTGCAGACCCTCTTCATGCCTTAGTAGCTTCACTGGGTCGTACTCCTTACAAACAAATGGCTGAACCAGTTTATCACATGAAAAAGAACCGAGAATATCACCTGAAGCATAGGCGGTTGTGAGATCCTTTCCATGATCAGCTTCTGGTCCACTATCAACCACGTCTCCAGCCTCTTTTGGACAGCCAGGAGAACACTTACAGTCTCTGGTTCTTCCTCCTCATCAAAGATTGGACCAGAATCATTGTTCAAGTGATCGTCTTCCTAATCATAGATGGGACCAAGATCATCGTCCAAGTGTCGCCTAGTGACAAGAAGTGGTCCTTGATGTGGGTAATCAAATGACTCTTCCTCTTCATCAAAGAGTGGACTGATATCGTCCTTAGATTCTGCTCGGACATAAACAGTTGATAGCTCCGATTCGATATTCTTCTAAAACTGAAGATCGACGTGGGTTTATGATACTTTGATGGATCCTAGCCTTGAAACTCTCCAGCTATTTCTCAAAACCCTTATTCCTCTTCTTTTCAGTTCTGGTCAATGGAATCTCTACAACCGGTTTCGATTGTGGCTTTTGGACTGCCTTCTTTGTACTGCTCGGTTTAACTCCCATTAAACCAATAAGAGAGATTCGTTTACCTTCTTTGCTGAGTGGTTTCTTCCATTTGTCTCTCTCAGGTCGTGACTTCTTGGCTTCCTTCTCTTGGTCACATTCATATTGTGCTATCATCTCGGCTGTGCGTTTGTTGTACCTCCATTCTCGCAATTTTTTTCTTGTGCTTTGCGTGCTGCCTTATTTTCATGGTTGATCAGTAGTCCAAACACAGATGATCTCCTAGAAGATGAAGAGTTAAGAATGGCTGGCTGTGAAGAGCTCTGAACTTCAGAGTGGCTCTGATACCACATGATACGCCCTAAATTGAAGGATCACTCTAAAGTTGGTGGATTGGATAAGCTTTGAACCGAATGAGCTAGAAAGCACAAACGATCAAGGGATGTGGATCGAAAGGTGACACAAGAGGTGCGGAAAATCTCTTGATATTACCAATTTCTAAGCCCGAAGATATGACACACTCCGACGACTCAAAAGATAAGATGTTCGATGAAGAACAAATGATTCAACAAGTTTAAAAAAAAAGTTTTTATTAAAAAGTTGAATGAATTGAAACAATACAAAACAAGCCTTTATATAATAGGCAATCTGTAGAATTAAATACTCTAGTCAAACATAGAAAATATAAAATTTATGAAAACTAGGAAGACTTTGACTCATGACCAGAAAATAGTTGTCTTTGACTTGACCTAAAGTTGGACGGTTTTGTTGACTGACTCTTCGGCTGGTCGAGCCCTTTTGCATGGTCACAGTTTCGGAATTGCCGTTGACATATTATTCGGCCATGGAATGTAGATTCTTGTTGGGCCTTTCTTGAACAACTTCAAACACTGATTTCTAAACGAGAACAAGACCTCCATGTTCTGTTGGCTCTTAGTAGGTACTCTCTGGTACAGACGTCGGAGAGGTGACCGGAAGCTGCAAGTAAGTCATCAGCGAGGAAGGTGGTACGATTGTCGGTGAGGGAGCTGTGCCGGTGGATCTAATTTGTGTGAATGCGGTTCCCTAGGTTAGTTTTATCGCCGGTCTGGTTCTTATCTCCAACGTCTTGGGTTAGGGTTGCATGCGAATTTTCAGACTTTTGCGGTGGCAAGATCCTCGGGCAGCTAGCAGTGGTAGGTTTACGGAGTCGGACTGTTGTTTATCAAAGCTGGTGAATAGGCTGCCGGATAACAATGTGGGAGGGTACCTTTGATGGTGGCATGCAACGGATTTAAGCCGGTCTTGGACACATTGACCATGTGAAGTTCCGCAGTCGACGTGTTCAACGGAGATGGGAGGTGACTCCCTAGTCTTCTCACCTCAACCGTTTCATCTTTCATTTTTGCTCAGTTTCTCAATCGGGTTTAAAATCACAGCGTCTGTAACCTAGCTAGATCTCGTTGTTTTTTCGGCTAGCGTACGTTTCCGGATCCACGTTTGGGTTGAATTTAAAAAAAAAAACTCTAGCAGAAAAAACCACTTGATTAAAAACGCTTCCTCATTTCACATATTATAATTATTTTTACGTCTTTTTTATTTAAATATTATATCATTCGTTTCTCCGAAATTTATATGAACAAAAGAGAGATTTATATCAAAATATTAAATTTTGGTCTGTTTTTATTTTAATATTATATACTTCGTTTTTTTTAAACACAGGAATTTCATTAACATTGGAAGATTACAAGGATGAGATACGGTTTGAAATACAATTGCCGGCAGGCTCCAAACACGGAGAAACGAAGTCCCAAACACGGGAAGACTAAACAGAGCAGAACAAGAAAACAACCGTACAACTATCTGCAACAAAACATCGACCATTCTTCAAGACAGAGCACAAGCACAAGGACCATAAGTTCAGAGAAACAAACAGTAACAAACAGACCTAGGAATAAGCTTGAGGAAGAAATCAAACCCGTCCAATATACTGACGAGTAGAAGGAGAGCCTGCATCCTTTTATATTGCTACAACATCAGACCATTGAGCCTAGTTGAGCCACAGGAGGTGAACCGGGAACCAAACCTTCATGAGAAAGACCAGATTTCTCCTTCAGAGACAAAGCAAACCAACTTGAAGAACAGCTTCTCTCTGCAACTAGAACGTAGATGATACTGAAGAGACCAGAAAAAGAGGTACACTTGATGCTGATAACCGACGGCGACAGGACATGAGAGCACCCCAAGACTAGGCTGAGGAGAGACAGACCACATGCACCAAACGGACTCGGACATGCAATATCAATAAACCACAAATCAACAAAAGCTTGAAAGCAGAACGGAAAAGGAAACCAAACTGCTAACAAGAACTCTCAACAAGGTCGATGAAACCCAAGAGGAGAGAAATCAAAAGAAGAAGATAGGTCAATGAAGCGGGATAGATCTACCTACAAGAGAACACAAGAAGAAATCCCGACGGTGACGCCAAGGGCGCGCCACCGCCGGAAACCATAAACTATGGCGGAGAAGACGAGAAGTGGTAGAGAGAAGGAGGAGAAAATAATTTTAGAGAGAGGATGTTGGTTTTTGTTTCTCTGAACAACTCTATGATATTATATACTTCGTTAGTCCGAGATTTTTATGAACAAATGAGAGATTTATATCAAGATATTAAATAACACGTTAATGATGATATATTGACATTTTGACTGTTAGTTTATTAGTTTTATCGAAGATTCATTAATATTTATACACTAAAAGGTATAAGTTAGATTTTTTTTAAAATGATTTATTATAAAACAAAAACATTAACATGATTTTAATGTAGTATAAATAAAATTCATCTAAGTAGTTTGCAAGTCATTTACCAAATGTTCAAAAAATCGATAGATTTTCTTGTGTTCCCCTTTCTAAACCTACTTACTTAAGCTAATAAGATCATATCTTGTTGCAAAAATTGTGACAAATTCATAACTTTTTTTATAAATAGTTATAAAAACTCGTGACCAAATCTTGGCAAAGAAATCTTTTTGTTGATTAACTATGATTTTAGTCATTTTCTGACTATTTTGTCACGAAATAATCCTGGCAAAATCATGGTTATATATGGCCATGTTTTTTCTGTAACAATTTCGTGATTTTTTTCAATCAACAAAAATATTCACATTCTATATTTTGTGATTTTTCATGATTTTTTTTTTCGATTTCTCGAGCTAATTATTCTACTAGTTTACGTTTGGGTTGATTGAATAACATGGTCGTTATTCCATTGCTATTCTTTTTCATTTAGCTAACGCCACAGTGTATATATATATATACGAATATCTATTCTATTAAAATAGAAGTCACAACTTTATTTCATGTGTAATTTTTAAGTTGGACCACCCTTAACAAATTTTATTAAATGTATTTTAATAAGACTATTAATATATAGAATATTTGAATTACTTTCATCACAGTATCTTTTGATATCTTTTCATTTAAAATATAAATAAATAAATATATATATATATATTAAAATTTTCGAAAATATCTGTTTAAAAAGATTTAACAAGATCTTAATTTTCAAAAATTATATATAAATATTTTCACTAATTACGTAATTAGTTTTGAAATATTATTATCATTAATATATTCAGTTATTTTTTATAAAATGAAAAATAAATTCTATCATGTTTTATCTAATATATAATCACAATCAATCATATTAAAATAAAAGTATTATGTTGATCTACATATTTTAAGAATATCTTAATTTTCAAAAAGTTTATGTAAATATTTTCGCTGATTTCGTAATTAGCAATAAACTATTATCATGTATTAATATATATTTAGTTATTGTTTATAAAATTAAAAATATATCCTACTTTATCTAATTTATAATCATAATCAATCATGTTAAAATAGAATTATTATATTGAACTAAATATGATAAATTTATAATTTTATTTTAATAAATATGAATATTTATGTTAAAAATATAATATGATGACAAAACGGCTTAACATTAGCAGACTATATAATACATATATAAAATTAACATATCTTAGACTTTTGTATATACAATAATATATTATGTAAAATGAATAAACGTAAAAAAAAATTGCTAAAAGGAAATCCAGTTTTGAAGGATGGGTAAAAATTTAACATAAATTAAATACAAAATAATTTTCTAATATGTTTTTAATGCACATATTAATTTGTTTAATAATTCAATGCAAATACAATAAGATAAATATATAATAATAAACAACAAATACATGTGACGGTTTTAAACAATTGATTATTTACAACATGTAAACTATAAATTAATGTATTTGAAATAGTTATATAAACATTTAAATATCTATTATATTAAAATAGAAGTCACAACTTCATTTCATGGGTAATTTTTAAGTTGAACTACCCTTAAAATATTTTATTAAATGTATTTTCATAAGACTAATAATATATAGAATCTTTGAACTACTTTAATCATAATATCTTTAGATATCTTTTCATTTAAAATATATATAGATATATTAAAATTTTTGAAAGTATCTGTTTAAGAATATTTAACAAGATCTTAATTTTCAAAAATTATATTTAAATATTTTCACTAATTACATAATTAGTTTTGAAATATTATTATCATTAATATATTCAGTTATTGTTTATAAAATGAAAAAATGGATATTCTATCATGTTTTATCTAATATATAATCATAATCAATCATATTAAAATAAAATTATTATGTTGATCTAAATATTTTAACAATACCTTAATTGTCAAAAAGTTTATATAAATATTTTCACTAATTTTGTAATTAGCAATGAACTATTATTATGCATTAATATATATATTCAGTTATCGTTTATAAAATTAAAAATATATCCTACTTTTATCTATTTTATAATCATAATTAATCATCTTAAAATAGAATTATTATATTGAACTAAATATGGTAAATTTGAAATTTTATTTTCATAAATATAAAGTATTTATACATATATAAAATTAACATATCTTAGACTTTTGTATATACAATAATATATTATGGAAAATGAATAAACGTAAAAATATTGCTAAAAGAAAATCCAGTTTTGAAGGGCGGGTAAAAATTTAACATAAACTAAATACAAAATAATCTTCAAATGTATTTTTGATGCACATATTATTTTGTTTAATAACTCAATGCAAATACAATAAGATAAATCTATAATAATAAACAACAAATACAAGTGACGGTTTTAAACAATTGATTATTTACAGCATGTAAACTATAAATTATTGTATTTGAAATAGTTATATAAACATTTAAATATATGATTAAAATTACAAATGTATACCAATGATGTAAAATAAATATATATGCAAATAAAACTTAAAATAACACCCGCACGGTTGTGCGGATCAAGATCCGGTAGTATATTAACTTTTGAAAATGGTAGAAAATCACGTTTAATCATTTAACATGTTCACGGATAATGTATGTTATAGTTTATAGGATTGATATTTTTTGAAACTTATATAGTTTGAATTTGAAGTGTCAAAATATATGAATTAGAATATATAACTAAACTCCTATTATGAACAACCACAACACATAAACAGAGTCTATGTTCCATTAGCTTAAGATCTGGACTTTAAAGTCGGTAAACTCAAAATGATTTTGACTTACGTATGCATTACCAGTAGCAGCAACACACGTGCTTTTATCATAAGCTTACAAAATTTTCATTTTACTTTATGAAATCTTATATGCTAAATAAGGTCCATACTCCATAGGGAGGTTGAAAAACTATATCACTTTTGTCCACATATAGTTTCCACTCATATGATTTGTTCACCAACCTTCTGATTACCAAGAGCCTCATAAACAAGCCAAACCCGTACTGTCATTTTGTATGTCGAAACTGTAGACTTGTATATATTTATATAAAATTTTGAACCAAACATTTATAACTTATATGTATCACTGATATTAGCAACTACTTTGGTTTCTTACTTCGAGTTAACTTCAGTCATGGGTGATACTTAATACTCCAACCATTAATTGGTTTTGGAGTGCATAGTGATAGTAGTGAATAAGTATATATTACAACTACTAAGAATCATTTTTGGATGGTTGCATAGAAATTAATAAAGTAATGAAGGTTTGGTGATAATAAGTAATCAACGTAGCCAAGTGCCAACAACAAAACCAAACCCACCAAACATCAAAGAAGTCAAAAACGACGTATGTCTCTGACCTTTTCCACTCTCTTTAGTTTGGTGAGATCGTGCACTTTGCTCGCATATACTACATCGTTTTTTTTTTTTGTATTTTCCGATGTGATTTTGAACTTACTTTATGATGTTTCTATTGCATTCTATTTTAGCTCTCAGATTTAATTTATAGCTTTTATATTTTTCTTTGCAGCGTATTTGTTTTTGTGTACGCAATCGATAGTCTTGACAAAATATAAATATATTAATTCCATGGCATGATGGATGCATAATTAAAATTTGGACAGCATTGTTCATGAGAGAATTTCTTAATCATTGTCTTGGAACTACATGATTATGGGATAATATCTATATTCAAGAGTTGGCAATGTTGCATGGAACCACGTTGCTTATGTGAGTGAGTTAGACAAAATTAGCTGACAAGAAACAATATTATCTTTTTCAAAAAAGAAGAAGATTATTATCAAGTCTCATTGCAAACTTTAGACAAAACAACCTAATAAAAAAACTAATATTTTGTCCAAAAAAAAAATAATATATAATTTTTTCACTTCATAACTATTATTATTTTACAGTATATACATGTGATTAATTCCATTATTATAATTTAAAATGATTTACTCTTTTTTTAATAGATTTCTAAATAAAATAAGATATTAAAATGAACACTTGTCTATACCTAGTTTTACATTAGAAAAATTGCCTAATACATTCCGGTAAAATCTCAAAGCTTATAACTTTTATTTGGGAAACTAGTTTTAATAATTAAAAGAATAAAATAACTATTTATTTACTCTTTTTTAACTTAATTATATATTTACTTCCAACACAAATGTGAACAAGCATCTAATCTATTAAAACAAGAGTACAAAAAAAAAATAACCCTGAGTTTTTCTCAAAAATTACAATCTTATGCCACTGCTTTAAACGTGATCGTTTTATACATTTTCTAATCCAAAAATTTTGGTAAACCGTTCTCTTCATATCACCCTAAATACGCAGGTTTGTTTTGGGCTAATCCAAATATATGGCTTGCCTACAAAAATATATCTTATAAAATTACACATAATATTTATCTATCTACAACCAAAGCTAAAAGAAGTAACATATGAGATTATACATGTAATATTAAGCTTATAATTGTTTCCTATTTATGAAATATTTGTCAAGTTTTCAATCTTTCAAGTTACAATAAATATTTGATTTTTACAATGTATTAAATTTGTTGATTATAATTGAATATTAAATGATTAAATTCCAGTTATATTCTCAGTATATTCCTAATCCAATCCCGTTTTTATAGCATTCAACTATCATTTTTCGATTATGAGTTTTACAATATATTTTGATTCACATTGTATTAAACACTTTTACTAACCGTTGAATATTAAAATCGTTGTAAGCTCCAATTATTTTCTGAGTATATTCATAACCCAATCCCGTTTTAATATCATTCATAATCAGTTTGATAATGAAAAATAATATAAACAGTCATCATCTGTTTGTTATTCGCAGAATATTTTTTAAATATTGTTTTTCAAACTTGGTCAACGAACAATATCATTTAAAATAAAGAAACAGAACGATTTGTTAGATATATGACCTCTTTATTATCTTCAATCTCTTATTTAATTTTTGAAAATAGTTTTAGACAATAATCAATCATTATCATCTAACGTAAACTAGATTTTGACCCGCCGTTAGAAAGCGCGGATTTTTATTTTGTTTATTTATCAAAAATTGATTTACAAACTAACTTTTTTTTTTGTTTCAAACCATAACAATTGAGGTTTTAGGTTTGTATCATTTGTTTTTTTTTCCTTCAAAATATGGTATTTGTTTGAAATATGGTAGTTGTTTATAATAATGTTTTGAGTTTTAAGAATTGTTTTCATATCCAACCTAGATTCGTGGTTGAACCTATAGACCCGATACATTGTACATAATCCGGTTCAAATTTAATGAAAAATTTGTTAATTAAAAATTCGATAGAACCTGGTAAAAACCCAAAAACTCACAATTAACCTGTGGTCTGATACCATTGATTCAATAAAAAACACAAATATCTAATAGTATTTTTTTAAAAAAATTGATTAAATTACTCATATATTTTTTAATATAAC